>NC_081822.1:27560000-27695000 GCF_030704535.1 Vitis vinifera | reverse complement strand
TTATCATCACAAGCATCCTCCAGTGATGGCATCTGGTCATCATCTTCCTCACTTTCAGTTTCCACCTCTCCATCAACACGTGCGATCATGGTTCTCTTATTTGGGCATTTTGAAGTTATATGACCTACTCCCAAACAACGAAAACACTTAATATCATGATTACGAGTTTGGGATTCATTTTTACCTTTGTTGACATTGGGAGCTTCATCTCTCCTTTTTGGTGGTTCGGTTTTGGACTTAAAAACAACCCCTTCATCTTTCCTCCCATTTGGCTTCCATGAAGCAGAGAAGCTAGGATTTTGAAATGACCGAGTTCCTTTCCTTTTAAGCTGTTGTTCCACCTTTATTGCCATGTGCACCATGTCCTCCAACTCCACATAGTGTTGTAACTCCACCACGTTGGGAATGTCCCGATTCAACCCATTCAAAAACCTTGCCATAGTAGCTTCTCTATCCTCCTCTACATTAGCCCGAATTATGGCAATCTCCATCTCCTTGTGATAGTCATCCACGCTCCTATAGCCTTGAGTAAGACTATAATTTCTGATACAAGTCCCTATAGTAGTGACTAGGGATAAACCGCCTCCTCATGGTGGCTTTCATTTCCTCCCATGTCTCAATAGACCTATCATAGTTTCTTCTTCTGTTCATCACAGGTTGATCCCACCATATAATAGCATAGTCAGTAAACTCAATCGCAACTAGTTTTACCTTTTTCTCCTCGGAGTAGTTATGGCACTCAAAGATGAACTCCACCTTCTTCTTCCACTCCAAGTACACTTCTGGATCATTTTTCCCTTGGAATGATGGTATCTTCATTTTGATGTTTCCTAGGTTTCTATAAGTCCCATCTTGCCATCTTGGAGCTCTTCGGAAACCTCTACCACGCCTTTCTCCCCTTGGCGCAAACCTGTCCTCATGGTTCAATGAAGCTTGATCCTCTCATCTTCAAACCCATCCTCATGGTAGTCATTAGAATCATCAACGTGCGCACGCTTTCCTTGCCTTCTAGCATTAGGGGCTCTTTGGGTACGCTCCTCACGCAAAGAAGTGATAACAGTGTCTTGCCTATCCATCTGATCCTAAATATCATTAAACACCACATTCATGCATTCAAATTGTTGTTGCATAACCTGCAACATGAGGGATGACTCCTCCCCTCCTTCCTTATTTGATGTTTCGCCCTTGGAAGACATATTTTTGAAACTACAAAAAAATGTTAGAAATGATTCCTCACAACACTCCCTCACGTGTTTGCACTCACACTCGTGTTTCACTCTTAAATTGGCCTTTTCCAGATATTAGTCTCACACTCTCTTGCCTTTTTCCACTCGTAGTTTCCCCTTTTCAGTTCTACTTAAACTAATAAACTTGATCAAGAAATTCAACTTGTAGTATTTAAACTAATGCCAATGGCAAGAAAATATGACAGAAACATTAAATCAAAGGAAGATGACAAAAGAAAATAATATTTTGATTTGAGAGAATTGAAACTACACAATTATTTTTTATTTTTTTATTTTTGTTGTTTTCTATTTCATTTTTAAAGTTTTTTTTTTTTTTTTTTGGAGCTTGGTACACGATTTTAACCTAGTGCACATCAAAAAAATAAGAACAAGGAATAAAGAACACAAAAAGAATAAGATAGGATGATAATAGGAAACAAAAGATAAATGGATAGAAAATTGATTTTAGATCCTGTGCTCTGATACCAAATGATGCGAACCTCAATCGACATGCTTTGAGATCCAACAAACAGTATTGGAATAATTGCCCAAGAAAGCCAAAATACAGATTTTTGATAGAACCTTGACCCAACGTTTATAAGTGAAACGCGAACAAAAAGTATAAGTAACAGACCTTGACCCAATGATTACAATGGAATTATGAACCGAAGGTATAAAGTTTGAATGCCACAAGGAATAATCCTTAATAAGTTCACAATTCTTGAAGAACCAAAAGAAGAGCAAAGCCTCACCTTTTCTGATTTTTTATTCAATCAAAATTCTTCCATATTACAAAGAGTGCATGCTATTTATATGTCATGACAAAAAAACTTACTAAATATTAAAACCCTAAATAAAAGTTGATTTGGTCTGAAATTAGCAGATCCAAAATAGGAAAATAGCTAAAAAAACGTTCTAAATAATAAAAGCCTAAAATTAAGATAGATTTGGCCTGAAATTAGAAGCTCTAGAATAGGAAAAATGTCTATTAACTGATATGGAGTTGGAAAGTCAATCAGTCATTAATCCACGCCATAAATCACGTCCAATCAAGCCAGATTAGCCCTCAATAGCTTGGATTAAATTTATTACACCTTCATCTTCCTTTGGGCCAAGCTTGGAATATCCTACGTTAGAATAAGCCCTAATATCTTGAATTAGCCCATTAAGTGCTACTTTGATCTTCTTGGATATTGCTTTAGTAATAGGCTCAACTGGAACATGTAGTGGATCCTTAAATGCTTGTTGATTCTCATCATTGATTCTTATAATTCTCTCAGACAACTATGTCCGTTCTAGCTGGTGTTTAGATGAACTGGTCAAGATCATGAAGTGCAGGAAAGAAATGGGAAAAATTGTTTTCCCAGTTTTCCATCATGTTGATCCTTCCCATGTGCGAACTCAGAGGGGTAGTTACGGACGATGGATGGTCGATCATGAAAGAAAAGGTTTTGACGAGAAGATACAAAGGTGGAGAGCAGCTTTGAGGGAAGTGGGCTATATTTCTGGATGGCATGTACAACTTGTTCCACATAATCTCTTACAAGTATCCTCAATTTTTTTATACATATTGATAAAATAGAAATCTATTAAAAGTTATAATTGGCATATGCATCTTATCCTAAAAAGTCAAAATGTTATGTCTCCTTTCAATCAGATTTGTCATGTGGGAATTTGAAATGGTTCTTCCCAATTAAGTGACCATTTAATTTACAAATTTAGGGCCTTTACATCATAATAATAAAGCAACCTAGCAAACTAAAGTTGTTATATAATGATATCAAGTATTGGAAACCGAAATAGTAAGTAGTGCATTTTCATCAATTAAAATAGAAAAAAAATCATACATTTTCTTAACCATTTCTCCAAATATATTATGGGAAAAATAATGGTTAGGAATGTGACCAATTGAAATATAAAAGACAAATATGATGTTTTTTATCATAAAAGATTCGATTTGGAGGAGCTTTTTCTATAAATGATATAGCATTACTCTTTCAAAATATGAGTTGCATATAAAGGTATTAAGACTTGAAGTCATACGGATGAGACTCAAGATGGAAGGCAAAAGTTTCTTAATGAGACTTTAATATTTGATACTTTTAAAATGTCATCTATCCTTTTGTTTTATTCAAAATAGTCTTCCAAACTTTATCTTTATCCTTGAATTGTGAAAAAGAGACTCATTGTTTAATTTGTTCACAAAAAAAAAAAAAAAAAAAAAAAAAACCTATAGATTTCCATTTTGTTGTAGAGGAATGGAGATTTTTGTGTTTATATATGAAAATGATGATGTTATATTTGGAATTGTACATGTGATTAAGACACATTGCTTTTACTGCTATGGTAATCTTTGATAATTGTCAAAAGTAAGATTTCATTGTAATAAACTTTATGAAAGGTAATAAGTTGATTTTAGTAAAATAATATCTTTTTTCTTCACCATTTATTTCTTTCTTAGGATCTTATACACCATATAATTGCACACTTTCCAACGATTTATTGTCTTCAACATTGTCTCATTTCAAGGTTTACATTGCTTTGATTAAAATTAATTGTTTCAAATCCAAAATAATGTTGTCTTCTTTTCCTTCTACTAAAATTTAGTTAATTTCTTGTTTCTTTCCATTCTTTTATTAGGTTAATATTTTGGTACGTATTTGCAAACAACTATTCTTGATTTCCTTTTTTTTTTTTTGAAGTGTTTTGAGCTAGATCAAATACCATTTTAGGACTGGCCCTAATTGAAAAGAAGCTTATGAAAATAATTGTGTAAAATTTCAAATAAAGGCCAACATCATCTAAGAAGGGAGGTGAGTAATCTTCCAATATGAATGGAGGTGGGAAAGATGAAATAATGTTATCTTCAATTGTGATGAAAACATTTAAAGACAATTTATTTGTTACCGAAACTATATGTCAATATTTCCTCCCTAAATGTAAGTGGAAATATTTGGAGATAAAATTATTTCATTGCAGAAACTCTATGTCAACATGATGGAGATGAAAATATTTCATCTCCTAATGTATAAAGTAACATTTAAAGATGAAATAATTTCGTTGCCCAATGAAATTTTGTGTCACCAAATGGTTTACTAGATATTTGAAAATCTAATTCCCAACAAAACATTTTACTTTATGCCACAAAAAACACTTGCTGGCAAATAGTTTTGGCCATGAGATTTCATTTCATCATTAATATGTTTTCCTAATGAAATGTAATTATTTGTCTCTAAAACTATAGGGTGACACAATTGTGGAGACAATTGCCGAGAAGAAATTTTTTGTTAGGAAAGCCTTTTAGCCGCGAAAGAAATATTGTTGGAAATAAAACATTTCATCCTCGATCATGTAATTTGTTGTAGTGTGAATTTTTGAAATTTTTGAATAGATGTAAAAAATTTCATTGGTATAGATGCGTACCTAAGAATGACAATGAGGTTGATTTTTTTTAGAAACCCATCTTTCCCTCATACTAAGTTCAAGACAGGTTGGAATATGATTTTGTCTTGTCTCCCCCCATTTAATATAAATAAATGACACAAGATTGAAATGGAGGTGATCCTTCCCAGACTCATCCGTTGCCACCCTTAATGTGTTATCTAAAAGTTCCATTTCCAAGGGTCTTTTCTACCTTTCCTTTAGATGGGAATAATGTGTAATATATTCCCTATTGCTATGGTTGAGTGTGAACTAATAAACTTGGAGCCTCTTCCTATGCTATCTTTATACTATAATAGCTACATACTTCAGTCAAAGTCCACGAGACATTCATGATAGATTATCAAAAGATATATGTCTATGCACTAATGGATATGCACAACTATGCTATAATATATGACATGGAACAATAGATTATTTTCATTTTTATTTTAGTAAACTTAACTTAATTTTTTAAAATTATCATATTGATATATTTAAACTCACTAATTTTTCTTAGTATTTATCTTCATAAACTTAAATTTGTTCAACATTAATATTAAAAAGTACTATTATGAAGCTACAAAATAACTTCAAAATATTTACTAAAAAGAAAAAAAGAATTGTGAACATAGAGTCACTGAAATAAAAGTGATTATCACCAAATATAAACAAACAGAATAAAAAAAAATAGAATTTAGAATAAGTTAATTATTTTGATTTGATATTTAAATTCATTTTTTAATTCTAAATGATGATAAATAATTATTTTATCTAACACTAAGTTAATTTATCAGACACGTACCCTAACTATGACTCATGATTGTCATTGTCATTCTCATGCGGAGGTCATATTAATTTATGCATCATTTGAATAATTTTCTTTCATATGTTAAGCGAGAACAAAAATATCAATTTTTACCGATATATCGTTAATTGGAGTTTATAGCTATATCAGGAAACATCATATATATATATAATGTTGGAAATAATTCAAAAAATGATAGAAAAAATAATAATGTATATAATGAAATTGTTTTAAGAGAAAAATGATATGTGTATAATAAATTGTAATCTTAGACAATAATATACAAAATTGTAAAACATTAATGCTAAAATGATAAAGCATTAAGTTTATATATATTAAAGGATATAAAAATTTTTTTGATATATATTTATATTTTTTATTTAAAAATATTAATAATTTTATTTATAAATTTATGTTTGTCTTATATTTAATCACTATATAAAAGATATAATAAGATAATTAAAATTAATTTATTTTAATTAATTTATAATTACTAATATACAAAAGATATTGTACAAGGCCCACACTCAAATCTTGATATTGTGTGTTTTTTTAATAACTTTAAGAAAGGAAATCCACATTATAAAGGGAAAACAAAATAATAAATAATGTATTGCTATGTGACATCACTATTATAAGGTTGTTGTGCTTCACTTTGGCAGGTTATGCATGGGCTATCTTTGGCTGATCAAAGGTCCACCACCATGATTAATTTTTTAAAAAAAACTTAGGTATTTTAAAATATTTAATTTATATTAATGAAAAAAATAATAATTTATTAATTTTTTATTTATTGAACTGATTTCGTATTGTTTGAACCAAGGATTGGATTGATGGAGCTAGACGGTTATTCAAGAATCAAATTGTTAACGACCTTTTCATTTTGGGCAAAATGGGCTAGAGTGCCTATCATTTGCAACCTAGCATTCAACACCCTCTTTTTTATTTTGCAAAATGGGACATTGCCCATGGGTTTCACCATTGTTTGCTTTACAATGAATGAATGAGATTTATAATGCTCTTTCTTATCTCCTTTTATTTCCTATATGGGATCATTGTAGTGGCTAATTTAAAGAAAAATAAGCTTGGACGATAGGTTCAAGGTAAAATGGTTGGACCACTTTGTTACTCTTTTGTTGATGTTTAAAATTATAAAAAATAAATAAATTACATATGTTATTTAAAAAATGAATATAAGTAAACATATATATAAGATTATTGTGATATAGTACAATTTTTCTTTCATTTTCAATGTATTTTTATATTGAAATATTATAGATGTTTTGTTTCATCAATTTGAAGATGGTATCAGAGTTAGGGAACTGAAATCTTGGATATTTTATCGGTAAGGCTAGCCATCGCCCCTCATTCGCGATAAAAAAAAAAAAAATTTGAGTGAAAAAAATACTGTTGTTTTTCAATCTGAAGGTACTTTTAATCCAGGAATTAATTTGATTGAATTAAACTATGACATTTGGTCACAACTCGTGGAGATGCATATTGCCAAACGGGAAAAACTTTCCTACATTCGAGGTAAGATAAATCCACCAAAAGAGTCAGAAGATGGATATGAAAAATGGTATGCTGAGAATCAAAAGGTGAAAAGATGGTTGTTAATGTCCATGAGTCCAGAAATTATGAAGCGTTACTTACGCTTACCCACCGTTCAAGAAATTTGGAGTGCATTATCAAAGGTCTTCCATGATGGAAGTGATGAATTACAAGTTTTCACTTTGAATAAAAAAGCCTTCACTGCCAAACAAAGCAGCAGGTCTCTTTCTGAATATTATGGAGAGTTAACTAAAATTTTTTGCGAATTAGATCATCGGGATAAGGTAGTCATGAAAGACCTTGAGGACATTGCAGCACACCGGAAATCCATTGAACGACAACGGGTGCACATTTTTCTTGCTGGATTGGATGGTGACTTTGAGCAAGTTCGAGGAAAGATTCTACGCAAAGATCCTCTTCCTGATTTGGAAGAATGCTATGCACTGATTTGACGAGAGGCAGTCTGTCATGCTAATATGAAAGCAGAATCTAACAACCCTGACACCTTAGCTATGGTAGTCCGACAACGATCAACCCAGAATTGGAAGGACCAATCCAAGACCAACCATCCTAAGACAGACCCTAATATTGATGAGTCAACCTTCAAATGCACTCGCTGCAATAAGACTGGTCATACCAAGAGTTGTTGCTTTAAAATTGTGGGATATCCAGACTGGTGGGATCATAATCGTGATCAATGGAAAAAAGATTCCAAGAAAACCTCAACTGCAGCTGTTGCCGAAATAAAAACAGAGGCTAATGTCACTGAGAAAGCCTCTGCATTGGTAACCGCTACAGATTATGGTAGTAAGTTTTAAAATACTTCAACACCTGTTATTAATAGTGCATGGATAATTGATTCTAGTGCTATAGATCATATGACTTTTGATTCTAGATAGGTCTCACCCCTTAAACCTTCCTCACAAAAAATTGTTTCCACAACCAATGGTAACACAACCCCAGTCATTGGGAAAGGATCCTTAACTCTTACTGATACTTTGAATTTGGATTATGTTTTAGTTGTTCCATCTTTAGATTACAATCTTTTGTTAGTTTTTCAAATCACTGCAGTTTTATCTTGTATTGTCATTTTTTGGCTTGAATTTTGTGTTTTTAAGGACATCCAAACAAGACAGACGATTGGTTGTAGTATTAAGCGGGGAAAAATCTATTACTTGGACTTGCAATCAAAGGATTCAAATAAGTTGCGACAAGCCTTGATGGCAGATGGATTTGAGGGGGAAAAGAAAAAGTTTGAAATTTGGTTGTGGCATCGACGTCTGGGACATGCTTCCTCTGATTATTTAAAAAAATTGTTTCCTAGTTTGTTTGCAAATAGTGATATTTCTAGTTTCCGTTGTGATATTTGTGAATTGGCTAAAAGCCATCGTGCTCCGTTTCCGTTAATTTTGAATAAAAGTCTGTTTCCTTTTATGGTTATATATTCTGATGTTTAGGGCCCATCCAAAGTCCCAACTTTGAGTGGTTCGCGTTGGTTTGTTACTTTTATTGATGATTGTACCAGAATGACATGGTTATGCTTGATGAAGACCAAAGATGAAGTGAACTTGTTGTTTCAAAAATTTCATAAAATGATTGAAACTCAGTACAATGCAAAGGTTCGGGTTCTGCGTAGCGATAATGGTGGAGAATATCAGAGTTCTGATCTTCAAAAGTATTTGGGAGGATATGGCATCATTCATCAGACTACTTGTTCCAATACACCCCAGCAAAATGGAGTCGCTGAACGGAGAAATCGATACTTGTTAGAGGTTGTTTGTGCTTCCTTGATAGTAGCAAAAATACTGATATCTTATTGGGGAGAAACAATCACATCTGCCGCATACTTGATCAATCGGGTACCTTCCAGCTCAATTAACTTCCAAACACCTCTCCAAGCTCTTACTAATGTCATAGTTGCCCCAACCGTCCCAAATCTACCTCCTTGTGTTTTTGGTTGCGTGGCATTTATGCATCTACACAAACACTAACACACCAAGTTAACTTCCTATGCATTGCAATGTGTGTTTGTTGGATATGCCTTGCACAAAAAGGGATATCGATGTTACCATCCTCCAACTCGATGAATGTTTATTATAATGGATATGGTGTTTCATGAAGATTCGATGTATTTTTCATTTGAGTTTGAACTTCAGGGGGAGTACGAGAAGGAAATTCAAACTCTTGATTATGATTATCATATCTCTGAGGAGGATGAATCTGGACAATCTAAACTAGTGAACCAGGAAGCGGGTAAGTTGGATATGAGTGGCACAACTTTGGAAACCAAGTAGTAATGACCACCCAGAAACTGAAGAAGTGATAAAACAAAGAAAAGACAGTACAATTGAACCATCACCACCATCTAAACAATTTGGGTCCAAAGATGTCTTCATTGAAATACCAAACCAATCGTCGTCTGTTAAGGGTGTTCTTAATTTGGAACCTGATCCATTCATGAAATGATTACCACACCGTCATAATAGAGGTATTCCTAAACCCACATATGAACTTGAATTGTCTAACAAAGTCAAATATCCCATGAGCAACTATGTGTTTAACCATCGTTTGTCTGAATCAAATAAGTCATTTGTAAATCAATTATCTACTGTAGCTATTCCTAACAGTGTGCAGGAAGCCTTAGCTAATCCAAGTTGGAAAGCAGCCATGAATGAAGAGATGAAATCATTGCAGAAGAATGAAACATGGGAACTCGTAGAATGTCCACTAGGAAATAAGCCAGTTGGGTGTCGTTGGATCTATACTGTGAAGTACAAGGCAAATGGTAGTATTAAACGATTTAAAGCAAGACTGGTAGCAAAAGAGTACACTCAAACTTATGGAATTGACTACATAGAAACATTTGCACCTGTAGCTAAGATCAACACAGTTCGAGTATTACTGTCTTTAGCTACAAACCTGGATTGGCCATTACAACAGTTTGATGTGAAAAATGTCTTTCTTCATGGCGAGTTATCTGAAGAAGTATATATGGATCTTCCACCAGGATGCATGGTGTTAGAAAAGCAATGTCAGAAGGTGTGTAAATTAAAAATAATATATATTTTATTTCATTTTATTTTTGGAATTAAAGAAAAAAATGATAAAAAATTTATTTAACCGTAAAAAATATTAATATAAGATATGTTATAAAATAGAAATAACCCCAAGTTTATTTACTTATTTCCTTTTATTTATTTAAACTAGAAAGAAATTTATTTTAAAAGATCAAAATGTGCACAATTAATCTATTACTTTGTTAATTATGGATATATTAAAATTTTGTATTACACAAAAAAATAGAGAAAATAAAATTAAAAAGAGTAATAAATATATATAATTTAGTTATTTAACTATTTTTCATGTAAAAGATAGCCACACAAAAAAAATACACAATTGACCAATTCCTTTGTTTAATGGTAAGCATACTATATATATTATTAAAATAACTAATGGAAAAAATAAAAATAGATAATCAATGAATGAAATTCAATTCTTTTTATTATTTTCATATAAAAAAAAGTATCAAACAAGGTTTTCAATTTTAATTTGAAAAATAGTTTTCCTTTTTTAATTAAACATTTTTTCAAAAAGAAAATATAAAAAATAAAAATCACATTATCATATTTTTTTAGATAGTATTTTTTAAAATAGTTTTTAAATGTAATTTTTCTTTTATTTATAATTTAAAATATAAAATAATACTGATTTTCAATTATTTATAAAAAAAAAGTTTTGAAAAACAATAAAAAAATCCAAATGATTAAAATAGAATTATTCTGATTGTGTGAACAATAGTGCAATAAAGACTAAAAAAATATATATAAAAGGTCAATAGATATTTTAGTACATCATTATTTTATATCTTTAAAATCAATAAAAAGTTATCCACGCATCTTTGTTCAAATTTGAGGTTCACCTCAAGAAAGGATCATATATTTTAGGCAAGTATTCTTTTTTAGTTGCATCATTACACAATCTAGTTCTTTTTTCTAGTACATCCAGAGTAAGCGATCCATTGTCTAGAGCCTCAATTCTAGTTATAAACTCCTTTCTTAGTGTGTTTTCTCACCTCAAATCACAATGCTCCCTTATTTTTCCTTTACGGAATCCTTTTTCTCTCAAGCAATCTATTTGGAGTAGTTGGATAATTGACCATTAATGTTTTCTCCTTTTTGTGATATTAAAAGAATTTCCTCTCAAGCAATCTAATTGGAGTAGTTGGATAGTTGACCATTAATGTTTTCCCTTTTTTGTGTTATTAAAAGAAGACAAAAAAACTTATGGAGAAGTCAAATACTTTTAAATGAACTATCAAAAATCATATCAATTTAATAATATGACTTGGACCTCTAAAATTGGTTTATAATAATCACAAATGATTGCCACGTAGACTTATTATATAATATGTCAATTCATCAAATTAATTACACAAAACACTTTGGAATAATGCAGAGTTCAGAATTTAAAGCCATTAGGCAGAATAAAATAATTGTTAAATAATTTATTTATTAAATTATTTTACTATATTGAACAAATATTAAATTCCAAGCTTCCTTTGTAAAAACTGAGGTGGCCTGCCTAACCATGAATCACAGAAAGGACGGCAAAACGTCAGGCCATGTTGCGGTTTGGGCGGCGGAGATTGGTTGAGAAGGGAGACTGAAAACGAGACCACCAAGTTAAACGTAGCCGCAACTACAAGCAGCTTTTGGGCCCTACGTCACATGCTCTTGTATTTTCCTTGGCTCTTAATTGGGTGGGCCCAATCTTCCCCTCTATCAGCCCGGGCCGAGCCATATTTAAGGGTTAAATAAGAAGGTTAGGGCCTCATAGAACCATGCTATTTAAGTACTGTTATAAAAGGCGTTAGACTCCCCATCCATGATGACTCACAACTGGTTGGCTTGGTGATAACCTTAAAAATCAGCTAATTTGTTTTTGACATGTTATTAGATTTCAATCAATTTTCTAAATTAAATATTGATTATTCAAATTTATTTGTCTTTTTATATCATAGGAAGAAATTGAAGAAGAAAAGAAATAGAAAGAATCCAAATTATCTGATTTAACGTTGGGAATTGTCCCAAATTCCTAATTAGTAAAGATCTCTTTTTATAAAGAATATTGTATATAATATTTTCTAAGTTAATATATTATTATAATATTAGATTTCCTTATAGAATAAAGAAAATTGTTGGAAATATCTCTATAAACATTCTAGATCATGAGGGGAAAAAGTCATGAGATGAAGATAGACTTGTAAAGACTATACGTGATGGATAGAGATGTGAGGAAGAAAGGGAGGTATCCGATGGAACGAGAAGACTCGTGGTAGGGTATGGATACAAGGAGTTGGGAAACATGAGATGTTTTGGGAACCCAATAGTTTTATCTGGTTTTGTCATCTGTAATATTCTCTATTGTATAGTGGAATAATTCTTGCTCATTCGTAGACGTAGGCATGATTGGCCAAACCACGTTAAAGCCTCAGGTAACGTGTGTGATTGTTTTATCTTTGTGTGTTCTTGAATTAACCTTATTTGCATGAAAGATTTCATTGTCACAACATTTAATTTATTATGAAAAGTACAAAGAGAGAAAAATAAATTGATGAAAAATAAGGCTTCTGAGTTACCTTTTGAAATGTCTAAGAATTCTGATTGGTTGTTACCTTTTAAAATGCCCAAGAATCCCCATTAGTTGTTTCACTAACCAATTTTCTCGCCTCAAATCATGAATGGAATTATGAATACAAGAACCATTCTTTTCTCACAACAAAGAGTCTTAACCTCTCTTTTCAAGGAGAAAAATAGGGAAAATTTTGAGAAAGGGAAAAGAAAAATATATTCTTTCTTTTGTATCCAAGGAAAAAGAAAAATATATCCAAGAATTTGCATGTGAAACCTCTGATTCACATTTTCTAATTGCTTCAGACTGTCTGAGAATGAAAACATCAACTTTATGGCAACTAAATTAAGGGAAATGCAAAGTCTAACAAATAAATTACCAAGATTTCAATTCCCAATCCAGGTTTCTCTCATTTCTCTCTTGATCATATTGTAAAAGTAAATCAATTAAATCCTATGAAATAATTCTTATACTCCTTTAAGCATTACTCCTACATTATTTCCATATAACTTGACAATGATTTTCATGACCCGGATGGTGCTATATACTCCACATATTGAATCCAGTACTTTTGTTCCTGGAAGTCAAATTCCTGAGTGGTTCAGCCAACACAGTATAGTGTCACGGACTTAGTCTTTTCCTGAGCTCGTGCAACACTTAGACAAGTCAAGACACTTGATCTTGCTAAGTTAGCCTTACTCCCAATGTTTAGTTTGCTAGGCTAAGATGCACCCGACTTAGAAGCTTTAGAGGGCATAGTAGGCAACACTTAAAGAATGGAAGCTTTTATTGCTCAAATGAAGCTTTACAAGTGCTTTGGGAACTAACTTGCTTGGTTAGGAAGTGATTTGGGTGGTTTTGGATGGTGCCTTAGCCAAATGAGGCCCTCACCTATTTATAGGCACCAATGGAACTCTCTGGAACCTTGGAGGGTTCCTTACAAATCAAGAATAATCTAGAAGCTCCTGCACTAGTCTATGTACAAGGGTATGTACAAAATGATTTTAGAAGATTCTAGAATACCTCCACTATTCCAATGCTCTCCTAGCCAAGTGCAGAGATGTATGGACATCTCTAGCCCTCTTTAAAAGCTTCCATACTCTTCCACTTTGTAGCTAAGTGTAGATGTCTCCAAGGGTCTCTAGAAGCTTCCCACCTCCTATATAAGCCCATGGGGAGGGTCATTTGAAGCATCTTGTGACACTTTTCCCCACCTATGCCGTCGACGTCCCCATTGTTGTCTCTTCTTGAAACTTCTCGATGTGTTTCTAGAACCTTCTCAAGGCATCTGCATGTTCCCAGCTTACCTGCTTCTTAGGTAGTTCTTTCCATCGGACTAGATAGTCTATCAAAGGAGAGACCCCTTGTCTCTTGGTAACCCGTTCAGCCAAGAAATTTTTCACCTCCTTCTTCCGTGAGGCCTCGGATGGATGCAAACCCCTGCACTTTCGATGCTTGGAGTGCTGCTTCCTCTTGCCCATCGAGTTTACCTTTCCTTTGGTGACCTTGTCCATGTGTGTGCGGCCTATCTCAACTCACTCCTCTTTTGCCTCCTTTACTTGTACCCCTGATAGTAAGAAGGTCTTAGGCGTACTAGGCTTTGGGTTGACTTGGAGGGCACCTAGTAACATCATCGAGCCCATATGTGCTTCGTCTTCCTATTCCCCCTCCTCGATCATGGCATTGAGCGCTTTCCTTTTTGGACAATCTCGTGCCCAATGTGGACCGTCACATAGGAAGCATTTGATTTTAGGTGTAAACTCTTTCCTTTTCGCCTTACCCTTTCCTTCTCGGATGTTAGGCATCTTACCTGATCCCATTATAGGAGCATTGTGGTCCCTTGAAACCTCGTCTCCTCCACCCGTAGCGTGGCTATCCTCCAAAGACTCAACTTGGGAGGAGTCTCCCCTCTTGTAATCCATTAAAGACTCTACTACTGCCATAGCAGTGGCAAAGTCTTGAACGCCTCGGCGCCTTAATTCTTGCTCGGCCCACCCTTCCAGGTTATCCATGAAGTTGAATAGCAACTCCTCATTAGTCATATTAGGCATCTCAAGCATGAGCAAAGAGAATTCATTGACATAGTTGCGTATTGAGCCTATGTGCTTGAGACGCCTCATGTTTTTCCTAGCCAGGTAAGCCACGTCCTCTAGGTAAAACTGCTTCTTGATATCTCTCTTGAAGTCTTCCCACGTCTCTATGGTGCAAATGTCTTTCTCCATATCGGCGAACCTCCGTTACCACCATAGAGTAGTTGTATCAGTAAGGTGGAAGGTTGCAGTCCTTACCTTAGCCACCTCATTAGTTAGTGTGATAGCCTTGAAGTATCGCTCCATATGCCATAAGAAGTTGTTCAACTCCTTGGAATCCCGCTTACCACTAAACCCTTGTGGCTTCGGCATCTCCACCCTAGATGCCTCCTGTGTGGCCATGACCCGTGCCAACATAGCAACCTTGTAGATGACCAAATCCTACCTAACCTCCTAGTCTCGGGACTCCATTTAAGTGGCCAAGGTCTCTATCCTTGACTCTATGCTAGCAAGCATGCTTAAGACCTTTTCTTGGAAAGATATAAACTCCTCGTGCGACACTGGCTGAAATTGTGAGACTAGCATCCCCTCAAGAAGGTCTTGGATCTGCTCCCTTAGATCCTTTAAGCCCTTCTCCATGCTTTGCTCCATCAAGTCCACCTCTTCTCGAGTGTCTACCATGGCTAGCTCCACCTTGGCTAGCCTTGCCTCCATGTTGGCTATGGCATCAAGAGATTTATCCTTTTTGCCCATGCCCCGTGTAGTAGGCTCAGTCTCCCTCCCACGAGTTTGCTCGCTAGCGTCCTCAATGTTGGACCCCAACATGCTTCCTTTACGGTGCCCGCTTCATAGCCGTGCTCTGATACCAACTGTCACAGACTTAGTCTTTTCCTAAGCTTGTGCGACACTTAGACAAGTCAAGACACTTAATCTTGCTAAGTCAGCCTTACTCCCAATGCTTAGCTTGCTAGGCTAAGATGCACCCGACTTAGAAGCTTTAGAGGGCGTAGTAGGAAACACTTAAAGGCTGGATGCTTTCACTACTCAAAGGAAGCTTTACAAGTGCTTTGGGAACTCACTTGCTTGGTTAGGAATTGATTTGGGTGGTGCCTTGGCCAAATGAGGCCCTCGCCTATTTATAGGCACCAGTGGAACTCTCTGGAACATTGGAGGGTTCCTTACAAATCAAGAATAATCTAGAAGCTCCTACACTAGTCTATGTACAAGGGTATGTACAAGATGACTTTGGAAGATTCTAGAATACCCCCACACTATTCCAATGCTCTCCTAGCCAAGTGTAGAGATGTGTGGACATCTCTAGCCCTCTCTAGAAGCTTCCATACTCTTCCACTTTGTAGCTAAGTATAAATGTCTCCAGGGGTCTCTAGAAGCTTCCCACCTTCTATATAAGCCCATGGGGAGGGTCATTTGAAGCATCTCGTGACACTAGGCTCCACAACAATAGTACATCTACCTCCAAATTGGTGTAATACTAGGTTGGTGAGATTGGTTGGGTGCGCTATTTTTATTGTTAAGGGTGTTTTCCATGATTGCCCTGGTAATATATTTTGTCATTTGAATTTGACTCAAGGTAAAACTGTTCACCTTTTTGCTCCCATCAATCTAGAACACCAGAATTCTTCGGATGAAGGACATAGATTCATTAAATCAGATCACATGTGGCTTGGGTATCAACCAATTTCTCGAATTGGGATTGGCCACGCCAATTGGCTAAATAAACTGAGTCAAATTTAGGCTTCATTTCAAGTCTATGGCCCATCTTATGAGGTGAAGAAGTGTGGGGTTCATCCACTATAAGAACAAGATGAGAAAGAAGGCAATCAACCAGAATTTCAGTGCAACACTACGGATGAGAATTCAAGTATCTTCACTATTAAAGATTATGGTGAGCTTACACATTTTCTCTTTACAATGCTGATATAATGAAGCAAACCACTTCTACATTGAGAGGATGCATCAGCACAAGATGCTCAAACTTGAAAGATGGAGATGAAAACTATCATATTGTTATTGTCTTACTGGTTTCTCTTTTGCATGGTTTTTCTTTTGCATTTGATGCTTTTGGGGGTTAGAACTCGTAAGAATCTAGCTGAGAATTTAGTCATCTATTGCACAGTAGTTGATTCCCAAATTGAACCATTTTATTTGAGCCTATATTTTCTTTTTATGCTTCTTGTTCTTCATATTTTTTCATAGGTTTTTCCTTTTAATAGTAGTCATGGATTGCTTGAGCAATATTCTGTTCAAGGTTGTTAGCTAGCTTGGTAGAGCTAAAGAGAGCGTCCCGATGATCCTCTTATATCTGTGCTTAGTCTTCACTTAATTTTGGCCATGGATGTGATTGATGTGACTAATGTTTTAAGATTTGGTTAACTAAAAATGATCTACATGTTGGCAATTTTGTGAAAGTGTATTTTGAGTAGTTACAATATTTATCATTTTTAGTTCATATAAGTGGTACATCCAATCCAATCCAATCCAAGTTGTTAAAGACCCTTTCAACAACTCAAGGAGAAAATAAAGATCAAAGCCTCTCCAAGGAACCCTGAGGGTGAGCCAATGCTCTTATTTTTCTTTAGATATGCTTTGAGAGGTTTTCATAATCTTCAAATTGGAGAAGGCCTCTATGGATGAAAGGCTAGTTGGTTGATTTGAAGTTATTCTTCAATTTGTCTAAGCCTAGTTGCGTTGGCCGAAAGTGCAAATTCTGTAATTTGAGTTTTCCTCATTGAAAGTTAGTTGATCTAGTTTAGGTAACATCTAGAAGGGGTGAATAGGTGTTTGAACCTCTTACGCTCAAAAATTAAATTTTTTGAAAAATTAATTTGTTTGATTTAGGAAAGCCTAAAAATATTCAATACAAGAATGTAAGATTTTTTACATGGAAAACCGCTTATACAACATGCGGATGTAAAATCCATGGGGTCAGAAACATCTAATTACAAATCCACTATTCAAAAGTATAGTGCACAGTTTTATCTAGTCGAACCCATCCCTAAGTCTTACTCCCTATCACCTCTACTATACTTCACATTTGTAGTACAACACTGCTTGTGCTCCTAGTGAATCATACTTTAGTGTTTGTGGAGATGTGAATCTCTTTCTCAACCTAGTAAAACTGAAGACAATCATTTTTCAAAGTTTTGGGAACAAGAAGGCAAATTAGGTTTTTTTGAAATATTTGCATCAAAAAGAGAAAATCCTCTTTAGACAAGGTATTTATAGGGCCAAGATCCTAGTGGATCGGATTTAGAATTTTCCTAAAATAAAGCTTTTAAAATTTGGAAAATCAAAGCTTTAGAATTGTAGAGAATTCTATCACACTTGAGTGCTTTAGGGAGAGCTTAAGTGCTCTCCATAGCACTAGAATTCTCTAGGAGGTTTTTAAAACTATTTTAAAAAAACATTTAACTCAGTTTAAGAACTTGACATTCACACCAACCTTCATTAACTCTAATTTGTCTTTCTTAGACCTTTCTATACTTACCTTTGTTATTCTAGTTGATCACACGACAACTTCGAGTTTTCAAAGGAGAGTGAGATATAATCTAAAAACTCCCTAAGTTAAAATGATTGAAACAAAATTATCAATCTTGAACTATATAAATTAATGTACCAATACTCACAAATAAGAAACCTTGGGTTCATTTAGCAAGAGGGATTTTCTATCAAGCATGTTGGGTTTGCTTCAAAAATGACTTATTATGATATGAGAATCATACCAAAATGCTTCAAAGTATAACAAATACTATGGTCCCAATCACAATATGGTGGAATAAGAAAATATATGACTAGTGAAGTGATTATTTATTTAAGAAAATTTTAAGGTTAGGTTGTTATGATATCCTAGGATTTTAAATTAATTATGCCCACCTTTTTATAGTTGAAATATTAAAAAAATGTTTTTTTTAATTTTGATTTATTATAAAAAAATATGAAAGAAAAATATAATTAAAATTAGTTAAAAAGTTATATATATATATATATATATATATATATATATTGAATTTTTATATAGAATAGAAAAAAAAAATCAAATGAATTAAACAAAACATAAATTTCTTTTCATTCTTTTCCCAACCTCAGACTCTTTTGCCATTCTTAGACATACATGCATCTTTGATGATGGAAGTACAAAAACAATTTATTTCATGCATGAACCACAAATGTAGAGATAGCTTCCCCAACTTTTTAGATGAGATTATAACTATAAAGGTCCTTGTTCATTTTACAACAAATAATTAAATCCATTGGATAAAGAAGAATAACATAAATAAAATGAAGATAGTGAAATTAATGATCATCTTATATAATGTTTGTTGAGATGTTTATTTGGTATTACTCATAAAAATGTAGATTAAAGGCATTATTATACAAATATTATTTGATCTAGTTAAAATAAAAATGAACTTTCAAAAACACAAAAAGAAAATGAAGATATTAAGAATATTTTTTAAATGGTAAATGATTTGTTCAATTAGAGGTTGGATTTTATATTAAAACAAAAAAGAGTAAAATTTTTGTTTTGATCATTATACTTGTTCATAGTAATTCAGTCATTTACTTGATTAAATACTTAAATATTGTTGGAGTTGGGTGGGCACCCAAGTTGGTGTGACCTAACCTGATCTAACCAAATAAGAGATAAGAGTGGAACATTTCTGGGAGTTGAAACTACTAGAAATTACCCAAAAATCGCCCCAATAAACTTTTCTCTAGAAAAGAAAGATTGAGAGAACTCTAGAAGAAAAGTTCTTTGAAAAAGAAGGTGAAAGACTGTGTGTTGTGGAACAGAGTGATTCTCAATTTTAGTGTGGTTTCATTCATGACTTGGGGTAAAGAATTAAATGGTGAAACAATTGATTGTTTTTTTTTTTCCCCGATCTTGGGTATTCCAAAAAGTAATCCAAATTTTTCCTACAAATATTACCTTTGAAATTTAGGAACACTTCTCAACTGAGCAAATGTTCAACTACTTAATATTAACTTATTTTCTTTCAACCCTATTAAAAGTGATTTTTCTAATATTAGTTCATATGCATTTAGTTGAAACATGATATTTCTTTGTATATCAATATAAAACTAACTAAAATATAAGTCATTAAGCTCATATTTGGTACATTGGAATGGGGAATGAGAATGAATAGATATTTTTGGTAACCATTTTTAAAAAAAATTTCCTATTCTCTAAAAAAAAAAAAACAGGAAACCATGTTTGACAATCAAAAAATAGAAAATAGTTTTTTGCTTTTAAAAACTATTAATATGATGTCTTCAGATAGCATTTTTAAAATTATTTTAAGTTGTTTTTTGGCTATTTTAAAAAATAATTATACAAATATGGGGAATGATAAAAAAATAAAGCACTACAAATAAACATATGTAAAAACATATAAAGTGGGTTAAAAACATTTCAAGTTCCTAAATAGACATTTTTTTACAAGATATTGAACAATTTTTAAAAAAAATTCTCGAAAATTATTTTTCAAAATTATTTTTAAAGGCAATTACCAAACATGACCTTTATTTCGATGCCTATTTTTCCTTGATTAGTAATAAATATGTCAATTCCAATTCTTATGTTTGAAAGCACTACAGAGTGTAAAGTCGGAATGAATGTTTGTTTCCATTTCAATTTTAGGTAATAATGAGAATGAGAATGGAAAATAAAATTGATAATAATAACTATACACATAACTTCAAATAATTTTTTATTTTTATTTAAAAAAAAAAAATCTTTGAGAGTTTCTTTACTGAATAATAAAAGTTGGTTTGATCATATAGCCACCTAAAGCAATTCCTACTATTTGGGCACAATGTTATTATTAATAAGTCAAAGTAAAATGTTTGTTTATAATTTTTTTAAAATATAATTTAAGTATGCAAAGTATATTATTTAGTTTTATCTTTAAATGGAAAGTGCCTAATTTTTTGAAGAAAGCGAATTTAATTATTGAATTAAATGAACTCCTACTTATCAATTTTTTTTATAAAGATGCGATAGCTCCTAGGATTTAACTTTGTACTATACTTGATCCTCCTTAGTGAACTATTTTTCCTAACTGAGTTTTAAGTTCACTCTTCTCTATTATTTCACTTTTTAGGTACAAGTGATATTAATGAGGAGAAATCAAGTTAAGAAGGGTGTTTCTTTTGAAATCTTCTTTACAATTAATTATTTAGGAGTTTTAAATTAAGATTGAACTTAGTATTGATTTCTAAAACTCTTTGAATTCTTTGGGATGATCTTTGAATTTATTATTTAGATATTTTTAATTAGTTTTGGGTTAGATTTTTTATTTATTTATGCTCTAATCATTATTATGAATCAATTTAAGGAAGTTGTCAACTAATTACTTGTTGGATTTGTTAGTTAAGGTCATTCACATGTTGGACTCTTGGGTTTGACAAGTCAAATGACCATGGTGTCTTTGATCTTCAAGTGTCACAATTAAAAACTAAACTATTTTCATTTTCAAGTAAAGTTCCTTGTTAAGGTAAAAATATACATTCAAAATAATTTAACCAAATATTGAATAAATATGTATCATACGGAGAAAAAATTTATATTAAAGCTCCACAAATAGTAGGAAATTTATTCCAAAATTTTAAAAGAAAATGTGAGAAAAAAGTGAAAAAAGTCTAAATTAACTTGATCAAATTTTTACACATCTTAAAATTTATTCATCATTTTTTTTGTTTATAAATAATTTAAAAATATATAAATCTTTCCATAATTTATTTATATAATGATTTTTCTTTGTATATGATACAATAAACCAAACAAGGAAGTTTGAATTATTTCTTATTTTACTTTTTTTTAGATGGTTTGTGTAAGCCAACTAAAACCATTTTAATCAAGATATACATATCATACGAACAAATAAATTATAGATTGCATTTGTTTTGAAAAACATTTTTTTTAATCTATAATTATTTATTATTATTATTATTATTATTATTATCATTATTATTATTATTATTATTATTATTAAATTGCTTTTTGTTGAGAAAAAAGATACTATGACTCCCAATTGATGTTTTAAGTGATTCACAACATACAAGGGGTTGGTATTCTATTTTCAACTATTCACAAAATATATTTTTGTGTTTTTTTTATGGAAAATTCTGAAATACCAACTTAGCTTATCGTCATGTCTTTTATAATCTCAATTCTCAAAGTTTTAAAAAAATTGGGAAACAACTTTGTCCCATCCAGACCAAAATAATAATCATGTTTGCCCCCCAACTGCCGAAATCATCGGTTCAGCACTATTGATTGTCTTAAGTAACACGATAACAAGTGAGAATAATAATAAGGGTTTGCTAAATAATATTTACAAAAATAATTTTAAAATAATTCTTAAAAGGAGTTGTCTATGAAAAACAGTTTATACGCGAGGCCAAAATAACGTGTGAAAGAATATTTTAAATTTATTCTAAAATAACGTGGAAGTAACCTATAAGAATTTTTCACAATTGTTAGCTTTCTTCACGCATTTGGTTTATTTTAATTTGGTAATTGATCAAATATCATTATTGTATATAGTGGTCCTGCTCATTGAAGTGGTCAAAGAACATTAAAAGCCAATACACATTCAAATCACTTTCTCTTATATTGAAACGTGGAGAGGAAGAATGGTATCCCGACAGAATTATCATGACTATATAATGAATCATATATATGAAAGAAACACATCAAAAGGAGTAAGAAAATTGAAGGAGTTCTGTTTAGGAAAAGAGAAGAGGCTTTTATTCCAAAGAAGATGTGGCTGATCATGAAGGTTTTCCTCTTACAAATTTTAGTGTTTCAACTTTTTGGTGGTGGCATCCATTGCCAAGCTTCAACCCGTCGGCAAACTTTTGTGGTAAATACTACATATGATTATGGCCTTAACGTCACCTTTTGATTATAATATTTCGGGAGCAGTATGACTCTCATTTTCCACATTAGGACCCTTTACTCTAGTGTCGTTGAGTCGTTCATGCATGCTATCAAATTTTAAGTGGTTATACACTTGCATGAATGGATTGATGCAACTATTCATGCATGTAATATTTCTTTTGGGATGAGGTTGCATGGTTAACTTTTAATTGGTTGCAGGTGAGGGAAGCTTCATATACAAGGCTTTGTAGCACCAAGAAAATGTTAACAGTAAATGGACAATTTCCGGGACCAACTATATATGCTACGAAAGGAGAGACGATCATTGTCGACGTTTATAACAGGGGAAAAGAAAACGTCACCATTCACTGGTAGGTCTTGAGTGTGTCTCAGAGAAAGAGCGTCGAAAACATGCCTACATGGCATACATTCTTTTATTTCTAAGAGGGGGTTGCAATATATTGCTTTGCAAATAAAGTCAAATTTAAAACAATACTTTAGGGTTATTTGCTTTAGTTCCATTGAAATACAGTAGATGTTGCTTGTTACTATGATAATATGTTGCTACATGCTATCTTTTGTTAGTTCAAAAATAAGTACTAGTTTTAACGTATAGTTATTGTTTTGTAGGCATGGGGTGAACATGCCTAGATATCCATGGACAGATGGTCCTGAGTATATCACACAATGCCCAATTTAGCCCGGGTCAAAGTTTAGTCAGAAGATCATCCTTTCCTCTGAGGAAGGCACTTTATGGTGGCATGCTCACAGCGACTGGACCCGAGCCACCGTTCATGGAGCTATAATCGTCTATCCCAAGAATGGAACCAAGTATCTTTTTCACAAACCTAATGCAGAAGTTCTCATCATATTAGGTATAAGTGTTGTTACTTTTAAATGTTAATTTACATATTATGAATTAATCAGCATAGCAAAATCTAAAATTATTGGAGTTGTTGAAATGCAGGACAATGGTGGAAGATTGATGTGAATGCGATTCGAGATAAAGGGCTTGCAAGCGGAGCTGATGCCAACGCCTCTGATTCTTTATTGATAAATGGACAACCCGGTGATCTACTTCCATGCTCAAAATCAAGTACAAATTAAGTTTAACTTCCCATTTTAAAATTGTACACAGTTTCATTTTCTTGTATGTTGACCATAATACTTTTTCTTATTAACATCGACATATCTAAAGCTTAATGCTAAGAAAGAGGAATATAGTTACGAGAATGGTAGAGCCATGATTTAACACATGAGAAAAGGCTAGTTCAAATATAATTTTGAAATATGGAGCCAAATTTACACCCCTAATCAATCAATCACTTCATAATTGGTGGATCCTCATGGAAACTTTTTCTTTTTCTTTTGGTTAGTCATAAGTATACAACTTTCCCTTTCTAATTGCAGGCACATTCAAGCTAACAGTGGATCATGAAAAGACCTATCTACTTCGCATAATCAATGCTGCCTTGCATGAGCCTCTCTTCTTCTCCATTGCCAAGCATAAAATGATAGTGGTTGGAACAGATGGTAGCTACACGAAACCATTGACACGAGATTATATCACAATATTTCCTGGCCAAACCTTCGATGTCTTACTAGAAGCTAACCAACGCCCGGATCACTATTACATGGCGGCTAAAACTTATTCCGATGCCCCGGCAGGTCGTAATAGTTTTTATAACACAACCACCACAGCTATTGTATAGTACAGGGGATTCTACACTCCATCTTCACCTCCCTTCTTGCCTCATTTGCCTGCATTCAATGACACAATTGCATCGCTTCAGGTCATGGCCACCCTCCGAAGCTTAGCAGATGCGGAACATCCTTGCAATGTCCCATTGAGCACGAGCACTAAACTGATTTACACTGTTTCTGTAAACTCGTACCCATGCGTCAATGATTCATGTTCAAGTTCCAATGGGTTGAGATCCGCCGCAAGTACAAACAACATAAGCTTTCATACCCCTACAATTGACATACTAGAAGCTTACTATTATAACATCAGTGGTGTATATGGAGATAAATTTCCTAGCGTTCCACCAGTGGTGTTTGATTTTACAGCATATTATCTTCCATTACTCTATCAGTTGCCGAGCGCCGGAACAGAAGTAAGGGTGCTCGAGTATAACTCCACAGTGGAGATTGTTTTGCAAGGGACAAACTTGGTTGCAGGGGTAACCCACCCCATGCATCTCCATGGACACAGTTTCTATGTTGTTGGATGGGGATTTGGGAATTTCGATGAAAATAGGGATCCTTTGCACTACAATCTGGTGGATCCTCCCCATCAGAATACCATCGATCTCTGTTCCTAAGAATGGTTGGGTTGCAATCAGATTCGAGGCATCCAACCCTGGTATGTTGCAAGCTCTCATGTCCTCTATGAAAAAAAAAACCCTTGAAACTGCCAACATAGGTGTAATGTTGTGTATTTTATGTATTGCAGGAGTGTGGTTCATGCACTGCCATGTAGAACGCCATCTGACTTGGGGCATGGAAACTGTGTTCATAGTGAAAAATGGTAAACACTCAGAAGCTCAAATGTTGCCTCCTCCATCCGACATGCCACCATGTTGAAGTTGCAAAGAAATAACATGCCAAAGATTTCATTGAATATTTGTATTATTTAGCTTTCATGATTTATTTTCTGTTCAATAAATACAATGCTAAGATGCTCCCAATGCCATGTCCACAATAGATATATCTTGATTTGACAACTTTTGGCCATTCCAATTTCTTTAGACATGATAAAATATCATGTTGTATTAGAAAAGTTTGAAATGGCATAGTTTAAAATTATCTTGATTTGACAATTTTTTACTTCTCCATATTTTATTCCGATTCATAGAAGGTTAGGTATCAGATTAATAATTAAAAAAATTATAAATGATATAGTTTAGAGTAATTGACTTATTCTTATATTTTAAAATTAAACTATGATCTAAATGGATACTTGTGAAAAAGGTCATGAAATGGTTTGTTTAATTTTTTACTTTTACATCTAAAAATATTTTGCAAATAAGATAATTTTTATGAAGTCTTATACAGTAGAGATAAAGTGAGTTCTTTTTTATTTATTTATTTTAAATTAAAATAAACGTTTTTTCCTAAAGTTAAAATAATTGGTATATAATTTATATTTTTATGTTCTATTTTAATAACAATATCACAAGATCTACACCAAGATAAAGGAAAAGGAAAAAAAAAATCACCCATTTCCATTGCATGGGCACAAATGAGCCTAACCCACACTGAAAGAACTCCAAATTTGAGCCTAACCCTTTTCTGCTTCCTTAAATTAAAATAACTAGTAAAACAAATCACTGGTTTTTGTAAATTAAAACGTAGGACTGGATCATTTGAATTTATGGTTTAGAGAAAAGACACTTACCAATTAACTAAGTTGCTGCATTTGACCAAACCCTCCAAGTCCAAGTCAATAAATTAAGTTGGCAGGAAAGTTGTAGAGTCATCATGAGTGGTGTGCTAAAAAAGATTAAATATTAAACTTTGGTTTTATGGACTTGGAATATTCCAGCTGATATTCCAATGCTATGTGGTTGGAGTTGACGAAACAATGCAGGAGAATGTCAGAAGCGAAGAAAGGTGGAGAGAGGCCAAAATTTCACGCTACCTATACCTAATAGAGAGTTAAAAGGAATAAATTTGGGTATGACCTAATTATACTTTATAAACACTCAAAAATAATTGTAAAGAATTAAATCCCAAAAAATAAATAACAATAAATGAAATTTTATGAATTAAAAAACAAATTAATTGTGATTAAAATGTTTTTTATTTGTAATGTTTTTATCCATAAAAAAAATATTTTTACATTATAAATGATTTTAAAAAGAATCACTTAGTATTTAAACCTAAATTAAAAAAAATGTTCATAAATTATTTTTAAGTGACTTTTAAAATTTTTAAAAGTGATTTTCAAATATATTTAAATTTTATTTAGATTGACTTTTAAGAGTTAAAAAAATAAAATTAAGTTGAATAAAAGTTTTTATACCTATTTAATTATTATTATTTTAAAAAAAAAACCTTATAACTTTTAAAAAAGGTTTCATATAGAAGTCATAAAAATGTTATTTCTTATAAGAATTTTATAATTCTATTTTTGTTTAGGGATGATGAAGAGCTTCCAAGAGGAGAAGAGATTGCAGCAGAACTTTTAAAAGCTATTGAAGAGTCAAGGATTTGCCTCATAATTCTGTCGGAAAACTATGCCCATTCTAGGTGGTATTTGGAAGAACTGACAAAAATACCCCTATCACAAACCGAAAAATCTAACCGTTAAAACTGAAATGGGACTCCGTAGGATGTTCTTCACAACAAAAATACTGTTCTCCTAAAATTCACATGAAACAGAGCATGCTTAGCTTACTAAATCGATTACTGAAGTTAAAATAATTTGTATATAATTTATATTTTTATGATACAAATATCATCTTATGATAGATGTGATGAATGTGTGTTAAGTTTCAAATAAAGGCTAATATCATCTAAGAAGGGAGGTGATTGCTCTTCTTGTGTGGGATGGTGGTCAGAAATGATGATTAAAGGACAACAGTTTCCATCGTTAATGTATATGTTGGCATAATGAAAACTCTTGAATATGTGAGCCAAGTGATTCGACCTTATCCCTTCAACACATTTTATTTGCCCATAATTCTGGTTTTCTAAATAAAGCTAAAAGCATAATCCAATGTTCTTCATGTTTGCTAGCATTTGAATCGATGATCTAAGGGGAGGCGATATTGCATTGGGTCTTTTGCACGCTATTGAGAAGTCAAGGTTGGTTCTTATAATTCTCTCAGACAACTATCTCTGTTCTAGCTGGTGTTTAGATGAACTGGTCAAGATCATGAAGTGCAGGAAAGAAATGGGAAAATTTGTTTTCCCAGTTTTCCATCATGTTGATCCTTCCCATGTGCGAACTCAGAGGGGTAGTTACGGACGATAGATGGTCGATCATGAAAGAAAAAGTTTTGACGAGGAGATACGAAGTTGGAGAGCAGCTTTGAGGGAAG
Source organism: Vitis vinifera (assembly GCF_030704535.1). Taxonomy (NCBI): domain Eukaryota; kingdom Viridiplantae; phylum Streptophyta; class Magnoliopsida; order Vitales; family Vitaceae; genus Vitis; species Vitis vinifera. The sequence goes on along the minus strand of NC_081822.1, from coordinate 27,667,380 downwards.
TGGGCTATCTTTCTGGATGGCATGTACATAAAAGGGTAAATATAGCTTGTTCCACATAATCTCTTACAAGTATCCTCAATTTTTTAAACATATTGATAAAATAGAAATCTATTAAAAGTTATAATTGGCATATGCATCTTATCCTAAAAAGTCAAAATGTTATGTTTCCTTTTGATTAGATTTGTCATGTGGGAATTTGAAATGGTTCTTCCCAATTAAGTGACCATTTAATTTACTAATTTAGGACCTTCACATCATAATAATAAAGCAGCCTAGCAACTAAAGGTTTTAGATAATTATATCAAGTATTTGAAACTGAAATAGTAAGTAGTGCATTTTCATCAATTAAAATAGAAAAAAAATCATACATTTTCTTAACCATTTCTCCAAATATATTATGGGAAAAAATAATGGTTAGGCATGTGACTAATTGAAATATAAAAGACAAATATGATGTTTTTTCTCATAAGAGATTCCATTTGGAGGAGCTTTTTCTATAAATGATATAGCATTACTCTTTCAAAATATGAGTTGCATATAAAGGTATTAAGACTTGAAGTCATATGGATGAGACTCAAGATGGAAGGCAAAAGTTTCTTAATGAGACTTTAATATTTGATACTTTTAAAATGTCATCTGTCCTTTTGTTTTATTCAAAATAGTCTTTCAAACTTTATCTTTATCCTTGAATTGTGAAAAAGAAACCCCTTGTTTAATTTGTTAACAAAAAAAAAACCATAGATCTCCATTTTGTTGTAGAGGAATGGAGATTTTTGTGTTTATATATGAAAATGATGATGTTATATTTGGAATTGTATGTGTGATTAAGACACATTGCTTTGACTGCTATGGTAATCTTTGATAATTGTCAGAAGTAAGATTTCATTGTAATAAACTTTATGAATGGTAATAGGTTCATTTCAATAAAATAATTTCTTTTTTCTTCACTGTTTATTTCTTTCTTAAGATCTTATACACCATATAATTACACACTTTCCAACGATTTATTGTCTTCAACATTGTCTCATTTCAAGGTTTACATTGCTTTGATTAAAGATATTAATTGTTTCAAATCCAAAATAATGCATGTTATGTCTTCTTTTCCTTCTACTAAAATTTAGTCAATTTCTTGTTTCTTTCCATTCTTTTATTAGGTTAATATGTTGTTATTTGCAAACAACTATTCTTGATTTCCTTTTTTTTTTTAAATGTGTTTTGAGATAGATCAAATGCCATTTTAGGACTGACCCTAATTGAAAAGAAGCTTATGAAAATAATTGTGTAAAATTTCAAATAAAGGCCAACATCATCTAAGAAGGGAGGTGAGTAATCTTCCAATATGAATGGAGGTGGGAAAGATGAAATAATGTTTTCTCCAATTGTGATGAAAACATTTAAAGAATAAATTTGTTTGGTATTGAAACTATATGTCAATATTTCGAAACGAAAAATAGTTCCTCCCTAAATGTAAGTGGAAATATTTAGAGATAAAATTATTTCGTTGTAGAAACTCTATGTCAACATGATGGAGATGAAAATATTTTGTCTCCTAATGTATAAAGTAACATTTAGAGATGAAATAATTTTGTTGCTTGATGAAATCTTGTGTCACCAAATGGTTTACTAGATATTTGAAAATCTAATTCCCAACAAAACATTTTACTTTACACCACAAAAAACACTTGTTGCCAAATAGTTTTGGCCATGAGATTTCATTTTGTCATTGATATGTTTTCCTAATGAAATGTAATTATTCATCTCTAAAACTATAGGGTGACACAATTGTGGAGACAATTGTCGAGACGATTTTTTTTGTCAGGAAAGCCTTTTAGCCACAAAAGAAATATTGTTGGAGACAAAACATTTCATCCCTAATCATGTAATTTGTTGTAGTGAAGGTCTCTTTTTTATGGTGTTATAATGGTGCTTGAATGATCTATCTAATTAATCCATATCCCTTTAACACACTTTATTTGCCCATAATTGAAGTTTTTATATGAAACCCAATATTATCAAGTTTACTTCATGTTTTCTATTGTTTGTTAGTCTATTGGTTCACCCATCTATGTGCCTTACTGGTGGCAGGTCTGAGGCAGATTATATTGAGGATATTACTCACGTTATTTTGATGAGATTTAGCCAAAAACTCTTACATGTTGACAAATAGCTCATTAGGATGGATTATCATTTACAAGAAATGGAAAATTATTTTCCACAGATGATAGATCCGTTATCAAATGATGTTCACATGGTTGGGATCTATGAATTTGAATGAATTGGTAAGATAACCATTTCCAAAGTTTTATATCAAATGATGTTGGCATGGTTGGGATCTATGGATTTGAAGAAATTGGTATGACAACCATTTCCAAAGTTTTATATAATCGAATTGTCGCATAGTTCATGATTACTAGTTTTCTTGCTAAAGTTAGAGAGGATTCCAAAAGTTGGGGCCTACTTCCTTTATAGAAACAACTCCTTAATGATATCTTACCAAGAAGGAAGAACTTTATAAGCAATGTTGATGAAGGGATCTGTATGATAACAGGTAGGCTTTGCTTTTAAAAAAGTCCTTGTGCTTGACAATGTTGATCATTTGAACCAATTGGAAGCCTTAGTTGGTGATCATAATTGGTTTGGTTTAGGAAGTAGAATTATTGTAACAACTAGAGATAAGCATCTATTAGAGGTACATGAAATGGATTCATTATTTAAGGTTAAGAAATTAGATAACAAGGAAGCTATTGAACTCTTTAATTGGAATGTTCTTAAACAAAACCATCCCACAGAAGATTATGAAAAACTTTAAAACTCTATGGTACATTATGTTAATGGTCTTCCATTGGGTCTTAAAGTTTTGGGTTGTTTCCTGTATGGCAAGACAATAAGTGGGAAAGTGAATTTTATAAACTAGAACGAGAACCTAACCCCAAGACATTCAACATGTGCTTAAGAGAAGTTACGGTGAATTAGATCACACACAAAAGCAAATATTCCGAGATGTCGCTTGCTTCTTTAATGGAGAAGACAAAGATTTTGTTACAAGAATCCTAGATGCTCGCAACTTCTTTGTGGAGAGTGGAATACGAGTCCTCAATGATAAGTGCCTCATCAGTATTATAGACAACAACATATGGACGCATGATTTGTTATGACATTTGGGACATGACATTGTTGAACAAGAATTTCGTGAAGATCCTGGAAAATTGAGTAGATTGTGATATCTTCATGTTATAAGTCGTGTATCGATAAGAAAAATGGTAAGAGTAAAATGTAGATGAACCTACTTTCAAACTTAAATAACATTTTGAATATGTAAACTTCAATAATACCATTTTCCATTTAAGTTACAAATCAAAATTTGCTTCTATGTATTTTGCTCTTTACGTCCTGTCTACTCTTGTTTGTTAGGGAACGGAGGCAATTAAAGGCATAGTCTTGGACTTGTCTATACCAAAGTGGATATACATTACTACTAAATCCTTTGCAATGATGAAGAATCTTAGGTTGCTCAAAATATATTTGAATCAGGAATCCACTTCTATGAGGGAGGATAATAAAGTTGTCCAAAGACTTCGAATTCCTTATGAGCTAAGATATCTCTATTGGCATGGATATCCTTTGGAATCACTGTCATCAAGCTTTTATGCGGAGGACCTTGTAGAACTTGACATGTGTTATAGCAGGTTAAAACAACTCTAGGAAAATGACATGATATGATTATTGATAATTTATTCATGTTTCTTCTTTAGTTAATCTTGAAGTCCATGAAAGCTTATATATATATATATATATATTCTGTTACAGCTTCTTGAAAAGTTAAATACTATCAGACTAAGTTGCTCTCAACACCTCATTGAAATTCCAGACATCTCAATTAGTGCGCCCAATCTGGAGAAACTAATTCTTGATGGTTGTTCAAGTTTGCTTAAGGTTCACCCATCTATTGGAAAACTGAGCAAGTTTATTTTATTGAATTTGAAAAATTGTAAAAAGCTTGGGAGTTTTCCGAGCATCATCAATATGAAAGTGCTTGAAATTCTTAATTTCTCTGGCTGCTCAGGGCTCAAGAAGTTTCCAAATATTCTCAACGATCCCACGCTCAAGCTCAAGCGCAAACGCCGTTAAGAATGACTACCAATAAGATTCTCTCCTCTGTTGATTTGGTCATTCATGCTTGAAATCATTGATGATTTTTGTTGTCAATGATTCTTGGCAAACTCCTCCAATCATGTCCGTATATTATATCTCTGTTGACTTTACACGGTGAGTCTTCGTCTTTTCTCTTACTGAGTTATATTGATTGAAGCAACTGAAATTCTTAAAGGAGTTCTCCTTTCTTGTTTTCTTTGATATTTTAGGCAGACATTTTTGTTTGAATCTGACCTTTGATTCTGCTGGAATTTGTTATTAAGCCTATGTAAGGTTCTGACAGTTTGTGTTTTATATAGCATTGGTTGGCACATATAAGGAGTTTGATTAAGAAAATCAAGCAAAGTTGGTGTTGGGTGATGAATGCTAGTTGTCAGCTGTTATTTATGAACATAGTTTCTGCAGAGCAAATCCTTTCCAAATTAATGCAGCAGTGCCACAAGCTTGCAATCTTGCATCCTTATGAAGTTGTGACAAAGCTGCTGGAATGGTTTACTGGATCCTATTAATAAAATAACTTGTATTCAGCGTTAAGAGTGAAGACACCGAGATTTGGAAATGGCAATGTTCCTATAAGCACTGATTTTTCATGTGGCTAGACTAGTTGTTTGTACAATGATAATATCATGTTTACGAAGCTTAGTAGTTCTTATGACTTCTACATATTTTTCTGTTACATAATTTGTAGAGGTTTGAATTTTGTCCTTTTTTTGTCTTTATATTTTTTATCATTGTTGATTGTTTCGATAACTAAATGCTACATAACATTCCAATTCTCCAAGTTCTATTACTTTTTTTGTAGGTTTCTTTGCTTCAGTGGGCTCCATCACTTCAAAAGGTGTTTCCAATTTCTATTCCACTTCAATATCATCTTGGGCTATGTTTGGTTCCCAAAAAATTGAAGAAAAATGTGAGGAAAAGAAAATAAAGAGAAAAAGTATAAGGAAAAAAAAATAGGTTTAAACTTAATAAATTATTTTTATATGCTTCTTCAAACTCATTTTATTATTTCCCTCTATTATATAAAGATTAAATAATTTAAAAATATATAAAGTTTTGACAAATTTTAACTATATTTGATTTTCTTTTGTATTTCTCATGGTGAAACCAAATGTGAGAAAACCATTTTTCTTAACATTTTTTTATTTCATTAGTACTTTCTGAAAACCAAACATAGCCTTAGTATGTGATTAGCATATACATTTACTTGTAGTTGGTTTTTTCCTTTGGCGCCAACATTTTCTTACCATAGTGGAAGCATTCAACATTGTTCTATTTGAATTCTTTGTAGTGCATTTCATATTTCTCTTCTCAAACTCTATCTGCCAACTTCTTTCTAATTACTACCTTTCTGGTTCATTTTCTTTTCTTTCTTTTGTCTCAAAGCATTTTGCTATATTTATTTATTTAATTATTTGCTTTTTTTTTTTTTTGTAAAAGAGCACTTCCTCTTCAATTTTGGATGCTTTGTTGAACATCTTGATTAGCTAATATTAGTCTTTCTAACTCCAATAAATTAAAGATGGTTAAGTTGGCAAACCATGAATTATTGTATTGGATTATGAATCTTGTACTCTCTACTCATTAATTTTAGCTTTAGGATTTAATTATCAAATTTTATGAGTTAGAAATTTTACCTTGAGCAGAGACATTATCATTCCACCTTTAAATTTTCCACTTTTCCAATGCATCAATTGACATATTCCTGAGGTAATGTTGTGTACTTGCTATTACCAAAAACTTTTCAAAAAATCCTTCTATTAAGATAAATAAGCACTTTAATCAATCAATAAGAGATTCGACTAAACCAATGAATTTGATTCAAGCTTAAAGATAAAAGTCGAATTCAATTTCACATTATTTGTTATGATCATGTTTTAGTGTTGAAAAGCAATCACACAATTTAACACAAATCATTTATGTGGAAAACCTTGTCTCAAGGTGAAAAGTTGTCGAAGCATTCCTGACTACCAAACTCTACTAAATCAGTTATCAATGTTGCATTGATTTCCCTATTTAAATTTCACCTTCTAGAGATTTTATAAAAATATCAATTGTTGAATTTTTAGAAGTATCAAATTTATTAGACAAAAATTTAGTCAAAAAAAAAATTAATGAGATAAAAATTGATCAAAACACATAAATGCTGGAAAAAAACATTAAGAAATGATAAAATGAGTAATAACGTATTGGTTGAAGTTATTTTATTGAAGAAAATAATATATTTATGATAACATTTGTAATACGTAACAATAATTTTCAAAACTTGAAGACGTCTTTAATATCAAAATGGTAATCCATCTAATTTGGATATATTCAAGGATATAAAAATAGTAACATATAATTATTTTTTATTTAAAAATATTTATGAATGTATGTTTTTCTCATATTCAATTATAAATTTTATTAAAAAATTATAAGTGACGATCATGTTTTCCTTATTTTATTTACAACAAAAGATATAAAAATTATCTTGATGGTTTTATATTTTTAAAAATCACTTAAATCAAATTTGAAAATGAAAGTTTAATGTCTCATACTGTGAAACTACCAATGGTGGGTGATTCGTTCCCAATTGGTGTACCAGCTAATTCATGTCCTCTCAATGGTCCCCGGCAACGGCGCCATTTGATTTGTGCCCAGCTGGTGTACCTTGATTTCGGTCCTCAGACAAAAGCAATCAACAAAATTTATAACCTATTACATCATGTACTAGGATAGCCTCAGCTAGCATAGCATAGTGGCTCTAGGATCGTTCACTGGGATGGATTTTCACTCCACAATTGATATTAATTCAAAGCTTAATTGGTGCTTTTTCATTTCAAGGTTAGCTTTAAAAAAGAAAACATAAAGATGTTTGAAAAGGCTTGGCTTTAAGCTAACCAAAAATAATAACTGATTTTAATTACAAAGAAAAGTGTTTCTTGGAGTTTCAGATCACTAGGCTCAGGTTCCTAATACAAAAAGAGAGTTCCGGTCACTTGTTTCTTTTCCTCGCATTGGGGATTTAACATATAGTTATTTCTCGAACCGGTGTGGTACAGATGCTTCCCCTTAATGGGTTCAAACATTAAATCCCTGTCACGAATGCATCTTGCAATGGCTCATACCTCTCACCTAGCATTTGCCATTCAAGGTGATCTTTAACCTTGGATTACCCGTCAAAAGCTCGCAAGAGATAACTAATGGATGTCTCCTTAGAGTCCAAAAGCTTACCAAGTGTTGGCTATTCTAGAAAATCCTACCTTCAAACCACCTCCCAAAGGCTCGCAAGAGATAAACTAGTGTAACTCAATGGACGGAGTCCACTTGCCTTACCAAGTGTTGGCCCAGGTGATTTCAAGGCGTTTTAAGTTAACTAAAAAGATAGAAAACATTAACGGGTCACACTTTCTCGTGATTAAAAACTTGAAACAACAAAACTTCCAATTTTTGCATGTGGAAACTTACCTGGCTTTCTTCACTCCAAGAGACAAAGAGCCTAGCCACTCATCCTTTAAGGAAACATCCTCAGAGTTTGTTTGACTAGAAATAAAAATAACAAGAAAACAAAAATATGAAGGAAAAGCAGAGCAAGTGCTCTGTAGATATATTTCTTACTATGATCCTCCTCTCGTCGGATTACATCTATGATCTCCGATGGATCTCTTTTCTTTACATTGGTTCAAAGATATATATAGAGAAGATATTTTCTAAGAAATATCCCAATAATATCTTTGACTGATTACAAGGAGAAAATAGAAATTTACACAAAATATCTTGAGAAAAAATCTAACTTAGTCGATGGCAAATATCTGAGTTTACACAGGTGGATTTCACAAGCTTGAATTGTCCATTTTGCAAGTTTGAACTTTGATTTTGCAAGTTGAATTTGTGATTTCACAACTTGGAGGTGATTTGCAACTTGTTTCGCAACTTGGAGGTGATTTTGCAACGTGGTTCGCAGCTGTGAAGATGGAGTTTCAACTTGCGAAGTAGCATACGTGTGCTTGGAGGTGGTTTCGCAGCTGCGAAACACCTTGCGAAATTTCGCAAGTGGATTTCATTTCGCAGCTGTGAAATGGGCTTTGGGCTGCGAAATTTTCGCATAGCTTGATGCAGTTGTCTTCAAATGGCCATAACTTCTTCGTTTCAACTCCAATTTGTGCATTGTTTGAAGTGTTGGACTCCTGACTTCTCAAGCTTCAAAACAACATATATTATGTATGAAATGGACTCCAGAAAGTACTTGAAATATGTCCAACAGTTGCTGTCCTCTTGAATTCTTCATGTTAGATTCCTCTGTTTTTCCTCCTTGCATTCTTGATTGGCTTTGGCAAAGAACTACGAAGCTCCAAAGCTTGGATTCTTCATGTAAATGAGCTTCCATTTGCTTTTCCATGGATTATACAAAGATCTCCCTCATTCTTAGATTGCTTTGGTGATAAAAAAAAGCTATCAAAAACACCAAAACTTAACGTAATTTGATTAGAAATTATTGCAAGGGTCCTTAACATGCCAATTGAGTTAAAAGGTAATAACTACTACTCAAAAGTGTTTAAAAGAGTTAATTGCAAGCTATAAAATAACACTTTTTGAGTAGTAATCAGTGGGGGTGGTTGATGGGTTGTATAAGTAGTTCTTAGATTTTAGCCTAAAAATTACCAATTTTTTTAATGAATTTTTTAATTAGATTGATAATTATTAAATAATTCAATAACTCCACTCACGTAAGGAAATAAGCAACATACATGGAAAACCTCTCACAAAGTCCCCCAGAGATTTTATGGATGTAAAAAATCATGAGATCAGAGATTCCAGAGACAAAATATATAGTCTTAAACTAGGATAAGTAGAATAAAACAATCAGTTTTATCTAAATAAACTAATGTAGAATAGAAAAGAAAAAAGATAATTAAAATTAATTTATTTACCAAAGTTTTATTTTAATATTTAATTGTGTGCATGGATATTTACTTAAATATAACATATGCAAGTATTGATAATAAGTGCAACTTGACAACGTTTTTCCATGAAAGTCAAGCTATTGTAGAGGTTGTATAAGGGTATGTTAAGGGACAAAAGTGATTTTATTGTATCGAACAATATATAACAACCATTATAGTTTGTTTCCCTTTGAAAGGTCTAGACCGTCAGCTAAATCCATGGAGATATTAAAACATCTTGTGAAGGAATGAGCAATGGTTTTAGCAAACCTTATTAAGTGCTTAGCATTAGGAAGGCGTTAGAGTTTATGGTTATTAATACTTTTCAAATTTAAAAAAAAAAAATTTATAATCATGGAAGAAAGTGAGCAATCTCTTTTGGTCAGAGCAATCTCTTTTGGTCATTGCAATGCATGCTTGATATATTATATAATGAGGCTTGACTTAGTCCTAGGAGTGATTGAGCTCACAACTTTCATATTGACACATATTATGTTAGACATTGATCATTAATTAGATAACTTTACTAAATGACTTTTCTAAAGTGTTAAACTTGCCTAGTCTCTTAATTTTGAAATGATTAATGGATTCAAGGTTCTTGCTTCTTTATTTCTTTAACATACAACATATTATGCCACAAAACTTACTTATTTCACTTAACATACCTTTCTAATAAAAAAATGTTGATGCTCACCTATAAATCTGAGAATAGCCTAAAGGACTAGCTGTTGAAGAAGAACGAAATTTATGGCTTCATTAGTCACTCATAGTAGGAATTTTTCTTGACATGTTCCTTAATTTTTTAGGCTTAAACATTCCTTGTACAGTATCTTATAAGCTATGTGAAAACTCATGTCATTATCATCGAAGTCACTTAACTCACTTAAAGGTTTTTTAAGGGAGGTTATCTATTGACATTTGTCACAAAGGCAATGAAGTTAATGCACTCACAACATTCATTTAATTTATTTCACTTGTTTAATTAGATTTGAATTCACTCCAAGTTCTTTGTATGACCTTTTTATCCTTTGAGGGACAATCAAATGCAAAATGACTCTCTTTGCTTTCAATTTCAAGCCTTTCTCCATATTTTTCTCTTTTCCCATTGATTTTCTCTATTTTTTAAGCATTATTTAATTTTTTTATTGGATTTTCTTAATTTCATATCCTTCTTGAATTTTTTTAGCAAACCTTGTAAATTTTCCCTTTGACATTTTCTCATCATCATCACTTTTAGAACTTAGAGACTATTCTTCAATAGCATTTAAAACAACTCCTTCCCCTTTCCTAGGTGATTCAAGATTCATCTTTAATGATTTCACATCCTTAGATTCCTCAATGGTGGTCACATTTGCTCTAAATCTCTTCGAGAGAGATCTTAATTTTTATTTTTTTTTTATAACTTTATAGTTAGGAATAGGTTCACCAAGATTAAAACTAGAATTCATACTATCCATCAATTTTGTATGAAAATCTCCTAATGGTCTCAAACCTAAAGGTCAACATTTGAAGTTTGGACACTTTAACAACATTGTTTCTTTCATGAGTCACTTGGAGAATATCCCAAGCCCCCTTAGCCGAAGTGCATGTAGCAATCTTTCAAAATTCATCCATGCTAATGACATTGAAAATAAATACATGACTCTTGCATTGTTCTTATTAGCATCATTTTCACTTCTATACCATTTCAAATTAGGCTTGACAACATTCGTTAGTCTACTTTCTCTATCCAACACCTTAGATGGAGACCAACCAAATTTAATAGTGTTTCAAACCTTTTTGCTTTGTATTTTGAAAAAATAATGCATTCTTACTTTCTAATGGAAATGATTTTTGCTGATTAAAAAAAAAGTGGTCTCCCAATAGAAGCACCCTCTTGATGAGGTTTCATATTTGAGATTTAACTACTGAAAATGATTTTTGTAGCATAAACCCAATCTAGTACTAATTGTGGATGAATCTTAATGTAGACTCTCCATTTTGTCCTCCTAGCACTTGTCATATTAAGTATTTGTCCGATACTTTACAGCAATTCCTTGGTGGCCCATTACTACTCGTGCACCCTATCTTTTTTAAGTCACCTTGGGGACTTTGGTTGAGGGGTTTATTGAACTCCATTTTGACTCTTGGCAGCCCTAATTTAGACTTAGGCTCACTTAGGTACCCTAGGTTCATTTAAGTACACCTTAGGCCCATTTAGACACACCTGGCCCATTAGGCACCACCCTAGGCCCACTTAGGCACCACTTTAGGCCCACTTAGATACACTTGGCCCATTAGGCACCACCCTAGGCCCACTTAGGTACCTTAGGCCCACTTAGACACCCTAGGCCCATTTAGGCACCCTAGGTTCATTTAAGTACACCTTAGGCCCATTAGGCACCACCCTAGGTCCACTTAGGCACCTTAGGCCCACTTAGGCATCTTAGGCCCATTAAGCACCACTTTACGCCCATTTAAATACACTTGACCCATTAGGAACCACACTTGGCCCATTAGGCACCACCCTAGGCCCACCTAGGCACCTTAGGTCTACTTAGGCACCTTAGACCCATTAGGCACCACTTTAGGCCCACTTAGATACACTTGGCCCATTAGGCACCACCCTAGGCTCACTTAGGCACCCAAGGCCCATTTAGGCACCTTAAGCCCATTTAGGCACCTTAGGCCCATTTAGGCACCTTAGGCCCATTTAGGCACCCTAGGCCCATTTAGGCACCCTAAGTCCATTTAGGCACACTTGGCCCATTAGGCACCACCCTAGGCCTACTTAGGCACACTTGGCCCATTAGGCATCACCTTAGTCCCACTTAGGCACCCTAGGCCCATTTAGATCATTTTTTTGCATGGATGCATGGTTTGCATGGTTTGCATGGCTGCATATCTCATATGGCTTGCATGTGCTTGATTTTGTTTTTGTTTTTTTTATCTTTCTCTATTTATTAGTTTTATTCAAGACGTGGTGTCAAATGATATTGGAATGGTTAGAATCTATAGGAGAAAAAGTTACTAGCAGAAGAGCCTGATGAAATTAATGTTAGGGCTAATTATTCTGGCCCCAAATTTAAATTAAAATTCTAGTTTAAATTCAATTGTAGATTCTCAATTTCATTGCATTTTCTGATTCTCTGAACTAAATTTTATATTCCAAAAATAATATTAAACTCTAAGTTATCCAAGAAAAATGAAAAATAAAAAATAAATTGCATCAAGAAATAATATAATATAAAAGCATAACCTTTATTACATGGAGGGGAATAACTGGTCCTTCAATGGCATCAGTCCTTTCTTTCCTCCACAAAATTTAAAAATCATACTTGTTAGTATTATTAGCTCCACCATTTACTCCTTAGCATTATTAGCTCCACCATTTGCTCCTTAATTGTATTCACCATTAGCTCCTTAATTGTAGACTAATTCCTTGATTTTCTTCCATTTGATGTGGCCTTCTTTCCTTAGTTCTACTATAAATAGGCTAAGATGTAAACTTGTTATATTATGAAATATAGAAAGATCATTCTTTCAAAGTTTTTTCTCAATATTTTTGTATCAATACTCATTGATAAATATTAATTCTTGATGGAAACATCTTGAAAATGCAATATATTCATATAAAATCATCCCTAATCTCAAATCAGCATAATTAACTCTAGTCAATATATATATATATATATATATATATATATATATATATTTTCTACATTGGGATGAATTTAGAATTTATTGGAATTGTTTCATAAACCAAAGCAATTTAATTGTAATTTAATAAACCAAAATAAAATACTGACATTTCAAAATAAAAAACGTAAGCAATCGGTTCCTTTTTATTGCTAAAATTATGAAATCAAATACGAAAGTGTGAAGGGCAAAAAAAGTCAGTCCAATATTTCAAAATTTTGTGATTTTTAGGTTTTGAGGAAAAAAAAATATGTCAGTAAAAATGTTTCAACAATTTGTTATTTATAAGCTTTGGAAGTGAATTGAAAATTCAAGGTATAATCAACACTGTTATCTTATATCGCCTCCTGACTGGGAGTATTGATTAGCAGACTATTTTCCAAACTTAGGATCTTTATATCCTCTTTAATAAAAGAACACAGCAAAAGTGTTTCTCCAATAATTGCAGGGCAATACTCTTTCAAGAAGGTAAGTATGTTAAGTTTCAAATGTTGGGAGGCCAAGTCATACAACCAGTGTTTGGTTCTTTTAGGCTATGTTAGGTTCCAGAAAATACCAAGGAAAGAAAAAAATGTTTAAGGAAAATGATTTTATCATATTTAGTTATCCCATTCAACAATAATTAAGATTAATTAGAAATTTATACATTTTTAAGTTATTTAATCCTTCCCTCAAATTTTCCGGGAACAAACATAGCCTTAGTATTTTCTCATACTTACAAGTACCATCTTGTGATAGACCTAATGAAAGTGTTTTAAGTTTCAAATAAAGGCCAATATCATATAAGAAGGGAGGTGATTGCCCTTCCTGTGTGGGATGGAGGTCAAAAAAGATGAATAAAGGATAACGGTTTCCATAGAAGACCTCTTTATGTATGGTATTCTAATGGAGCTTGAACAAATGACAAAGGATTGCCCAAGTATAATATCCCTTGTTGTTGAAGGATTGAAAAACATGTAGCTCATGCCAGCTAAAAACATTACATGATTTCATACTATGATCTTCATTGTTATGCCTACTCTGGCAAAATGAAAACACCTGAATATGTGATCCAAGTATTCCAACCTTATTCCTTCACTGCATTCTATTTGCCCATAATTCTGGTTTTCTAAATAAAGCTGAAAGCATACATAATCCAGTGTTCTTCATGTTTGCTGGTGTTTGTAACTGTTGGTTCACCACTTGTGTCATGCTCTACCACTTACAGGACTGAGGCTCATGTTATTGAGGAGATTACTTCCACTGTTTGGAAGAGTTTAAATCGGGAATTCTTACATGTTGAGAAGAACTTTGTTGGGATGGATCGACGAAGGGCATCTTCTACTTGTACTTCTACTGGTTCATGGGATTATGAAGTTTTCTTGAGCTTTAAGGGTGAAGATACCAGATACAATTTCACAGATCATCTCTATGCAGCTTTGTATCAGAAAGGGATTCGTACCTTTAGATTGGATGAGATCAGGGGAGAAGAGGTTGCATCAGCTCTTTTTAAAGCTATTGAGAAGTCAAGGTGCATCCTTGTGGTTCTCTCAAAATACTTTGCCCACTCCAGATGGTGTTTGGACGAATTGGTGAAGATCATGGAGTGCAGGAACCAAAATGGAAAAGTAATTCTTCCAGTTTTCTATCATGTGGATCCTTCCGATGTGCGAAAGGAGGAAGGGTGGTATGGAGAAGCATTAGCCCAACATGAATCAAGAAACATTTTTGGCCACAAGACACAGAGGTGGAGAGCAGCTTTGAGGGAAGTGGGCAATCTTTCTAGATGGCATGTACAGAATGGGTAAATATAGCTTGTTCCATACAATCTTTTGCGAGTATCCTTTATTTTTTTACATAAATAATGACAAAACATAAATCTATTGAAAGATATATTCGACATATGTATCTTTCCTAAAAAATCAAAATATGATGTCCCCCCTTGAATGGGAATGCTAATGTTCAAGCTAAGCGTTGGTTAACTGCATGTCTACTTTATTATTCATTATTCGATTCAAGGCTTCATTCTGGTTATTAACAGATTACCCAGGTTCATGGCCCATATACAGTGTTAAAATCTGCTTCATCAATTAAAATAGAAAAATCATAGATTTTCTAAATTATTTCCCTGAATTAGTTCTCATAGGCCCTGTGACTATTTGAAATGTAAGGGGCAAACATGATGTTTTTCTCAACAGAGAGCCAATTTGGAGGAGTTTTTTCTTCTTCTTCTTTCTTTCTTTCTTTCTTTTTTTTCTTTTTCCTTTACTTTTTTTTTTTTTAATGATATAGCGTTACTCTTTCAAAATATAAGTTGCATATAAAAGGTCTCAAGACTCAAAGTCATGCAGATGAGACTCAAGATAGAAGGCCAAAGTTTCTTGATGAGACTTTAAAGTATGATACTTTTAAAATGTCATCTACTTTGTTTTTGTTCAAAACCAAGTCTTTCAAACTTAATCCTTATCCTTGAAATGCCAGAAAGGAACCCCTTTTTAAATTTGTTCACACACGCAAAACTGTAGATTTCAATAAGGTGTCTCATTGACATATGATTTTTTTGGGTGGGCTTTTGTTTCCTGTTTTTCATTTTGTTATGGGAAATGGCGATTGTTTTGGTTGTATATGAAAATGATGATGTTTTATTTTGTATTGCATGTGTGATTAAGATACATTGCTTTTATTGATTTGATAATCACAGATAATTGTCTGAAGCAGGATTTCGTTGTAATCAATATGACATGGAATAAGTTGATTTTCAGTAAAATCATCTCTTTTTTCTTCATCATTTATTTCTTTCTTAAGATATCATACACAATATAAGTGAATATTTAACAAATGATTTATTTATTTTTCAAGTTTTTTTTTTCTAAAGATATATTTTTCTTTGATTAAAATTAGTTGGTCTGAATTTAAAACAATATTATATCTTCTTGTCCTTGCATTAATATTTAATTGGTTTCCTATTTCTTTGCATTTCTTTAAAGGGTTAATATATTGGTATGCACAAGCTTCTCTTCTTTATTTATTTTTATTTTTTTAGTGTTTTATGATACATACAAATACCATTAATTGATAGGACTAATGAAAAAGAAGCTTATAAAAGGAAGTGTGTAAAGTATCAAATAAAGGCTGACATCATCTAGAAAGGGACGTGAGTGCTCTTCCGGTATGGATAGAGGTTATCAGAGATCATTAAAGGACTATATTTAAAAGCCCTTTTTCTACGATGCTCTAATGGGGTGCTTGAAAAAATGGCTAAAGATCATCTAAGTATAATATCTCTGATTGTCTAAGGATTGTCGATCATGTAGTTCATGCTAGCTAAATAGATTTCATGCTTTCAACTTATTGATAATTGTAATGTATACTCAACATAATGAAAACACTTAAGTATGAGATATAATGTATTCATTCTTTCACCCCTAATGCATTCTATTTGACCATAAGTTAGGTTTATAAATGAAACTAAGCATAATCAATTTTAGTTCATGTTTTCTACTATTTGTTACTCTATTGGCTCATCCATGTATATGCCTTGCTGGTGGCAGGCCTGAGGCGGATTATATTGAAGATATTACTCGTGTTATTTTGATGAGATTTAGTCATAAACTCTTACATGTTGACAAGAACCTCATTGCGATGGATTATCATTTGGAAGAAATGGAAGAAATTTTTCCATGGATGATGGATTCAATATCAAATGATGTTCACATGGTTGGGATCTATGGACTTGGAGGAATTGGTAAGACAACCATTGCCAAAGTTTTATATAATCGAATTGTTGCTCAATTCATGATTACTACCTTTATTGCAAATGTTAGAGAGGATTCGAAAAGTCAGGGTCTACTTCATTTACAAAAGCAACTCCTTCATGATATCTTGCCAAGAAGGAAGAACTTATAAGCACTATTGATGAAGGGATCTATATGATAAAAGATAGGCTTTGCTTTAAAAAAGTTCTTCTTGTGCTTGATGATGTTAATGATTTGAACCAATTGGAAGCCTTAGCTAGTGATCATAATTGGTTTGGTCCAGGTAGTAGAATTATTGTAACAACTAAAGATAAGCATTTGCTAGAGGTGCATGAAGTGGATACATTATATGAGGCTAAGAAATTAGATCACAAGGAAGTTGTTGAACTCTTTTGTTGGAATGCGCTTAAACAGAACCACCCCAAGGAAGATTATGAAACACTTTCAAATTTTGTGGTACTGTAGACCCTCAATTTTGTCCGTTTAGCACGTCTTTAAATTTGTTTTCAGTGTTCCACAATAGTTCTTTGGTGGCCCATTGCTACTCATACTACTTACCTTTTTTTGAGCCACCTCGGAGATTTTGGTCGAGGGATTATCTGACTCCTTATTGTGACCCTTAGCAGCCCTATTTTAGACTTAGGCTTTTCGTTCATTTTTAGGATAGCTTTTAGGGTTGCCCATTTAGGCACCCTAGGCCCATTTAGGCATCCTAGGCCCACTTAGGCACCCTAGGTCCATTTAGGCACCCTAGGTCCACTAAGGCACTCTAGGCCCATTTAGGCACCCTAGGTCCACTTAGGCACTCTAGGCCCATTTAGGCACCCTAGGTCCACTTAGGCACCCTAGGTCCACTTTAGGACACTTAGTTCATTAGGCACCCATGTACGGCCGTTTAAACACTTCATCGGGCTTAACTTTTATATATATATATAGATAACTTTTATTATTATTATTATTATTGCATGTATTCGATAATTATATTTATTTTGTTTATTCATTTTCATTTTTTACTCTTTATTTGTTTATTATTATCATTGTCATTATTATTACTATTACAATTTTTATTTTTATTTTTATTTTATTTATTCACTTATCTAATAGGAAATTGCTTGAATTGTTTAGACTCCAAAATGTGCATATAGCCCCCTTATTGAATGATGGATATATAATCTAGTCTCTCATTGTTCTCTTTCTTTTCTTTTAAATCATATTTTATTTTATTACCAATCTCATGATTTCCATTAGTTTATTCTCTTTTCTTCTAATTTTTATTTTATTTTTATTTTTATTTTCAATTTAATTTTATTCTGTTTTGCATGAGGAAATTATTGAGAGAGCTTGCTACTGTTAAAGATGGGGCTGTCCGGTTTGAAGTACCAGAAGATATTAAATCCTAAAGCCTTGATTTTGGAGCAGACCCTTGGAATGAGGATGAAGATTGGTTCTTCGATGACGAAGATTCTGATACAGAAGAGAAACAAGAATCTCTTCTTACCAAACGTCAAGGAAAAGGTGCTGATTTTGTTCGTGCAGTACAGGAGATTGTTGATAGTTATGAGGAGTTGAAGAAACAGGATCAAGTTGATGATTTTAACTCTGCCAATGATGTTGCTGTGACAAATAGTGAGAATTTAGTGGACTCATCATCTAATTCTGGGTTGAAGGATCAACCTGAAGCCCCCACAGTAGCAGTCAATTCAAGATTAAAAACTTCATATTCTGCCGAGGATAGAAGTGAACCAAAGCTACTTGAGAAAGTCCAGAATGAGTTGCTGTCGATATTTGCCAACCAACTGCTTGAGAAGGAGCACTCTGGGTGCCATGTGTTGCTTAGAGATGACAAGGTGGATAATTTATCAAGGAAAACAAAAATAGGAAGGAAGTGGCCACACAACACGCATATAGTGGGCTGTAAGGGAGATTCCTTTGGGTTTTTTTTTTTAGAAAGAAAAGTCAACTGATCTAATGACTTACCAAACAACATGCGGCTGCATCCTTGGGAAATCTCCAATGTGAACCACATGTATGCACTTTCCTATAACACGTGCATCGACGGAAAGGAAAGAAATATTAGAGTGAAGCTGCCATATAAAGGAGGAGGCGTTTTGAAGGGATAGGAGACGACTGTTGGGAAGGGATCAGCCTGCGTTTTGAAGCGTGAGAGGCTGCTGTTTGGAAAGGATCAGCCTGCGTTTTGAAAATTCACATTTGCCTTGACTTAATTTCGTCCATTTTAACCAGTCTAGATGTGTTTGTGTGTTTGATTGATCATGTGCTAATTCTTGATTGTTATTTTTAATTGATGTGTTTCTCGAAAATAGTCATTAATTCTTGGTGGGTATATCGTTAGCTTATATGATCTAAGTTCGAATAGTTTATTTCTTTGGTAGTCTATGGTAAAATTTACTTTTCGGAGGCCATCGGAAAATAGTGAAGATTGACCTCCATTCCCACCACTTCAATTTTCTCAGTTGTCAAAAACTCTACTTTGCGATTTTAATCACTTTTGTTTTGCTTGGTATTTTGTTCCTTATGTCTTGTCATTTTCAAATTAATTTCTTTTATTTTGAAATCCAACACTTTTCTTAAAAGATCCCTTTAAAAATCTATTTTCAAAAATTCATTTAGAGTTCTTAGAATCAAAATCTCATTTTTTAAAATAATATGCAACCATGTTTTGATCGGTTCACATCTTTCAAATAAAATTACAGTTTTGAATAAAACACGAATCAAAGCTTGTGGTCCCAAATAAATGGGATAATTCTAAGCTAAATTCGTGTATATCGATTGGGGAATTGGTGAAATCCCTACATAAGAAAATCTTTTCAAGATTTATTTTTGTTGCCACATTTGACACTTGTTGAAATCATGTCTATCTATTTTTTTTAGGAATTATATACAAGATGTATGTGATAATTGATTATTTTGTATACTTTGATCACTTTTGCTATGCTAATTAGATAACGAGCATGCTAGGATTTCTATATTTTATTATTTATTATCAAACCCCTTACAACTTGAGGAAGCACGTTACAAATTATCTATGCTATCCAGGTATGTCCTCTATCACCTACTTTCTGAATTTTGTGAATATGCTTGTCATTGTGAAATAATGCTTATGTCTAATAATGCTTGAGTGTTCTGATATACATGTTTCATTGTTTGATTATTTCTAATAAAATACATGCTGGATGATCTATTGTTTAAATTAACCATCGATGTTTTATGATAGCGCTTGAGAAGCGGTCCCGGTATGCATCCTAACCTTCCTTTATTATGATTTGATCTTGTTTGGCATGCTATTTTTTGGAACCACCTAGCATACTTAGGTATCCATAAATAGCTGATTAATTGCCACACTTCCCTTAACTTTGTTAGTAGAGACCTCTTTAGGGCTTAGAGGGGTGCTACCTCCTAGAGGTATCTTCCCAATAAGTAATCTGATCCCCGGACCTAGACTCGAGTTTTCGAAGACATGCTTTTCCAAAATTATGGAGTCACTTTTTTAGGGTTTTATTTCTTGTTTTATTTTCCCTTTCAAAAATAAAATAAAATAAGTGGCAACTCTAACTTTTCCAAAAATTAATTTTTCACCAAAAGCGAGTCTCGCCGATCGAGTGGGGGCACAAGTGAAAAATGCGGGTCCACAGGTACATTATGTTAATGGTTTGCCATTAGGTCTTAAAGTTTTGGGTTGTTTCCTATATGGCAAGATAGTACGTCAATGGGAAAGTGAATTGCATAAACTAGAACGGGAACCTAACCAAGAAATTCAATGTGTGCTTAAGAGAAGTTATGATGAATTAGATTGCATATAACAACAGATATTCCTAGATGTTGCTTGCTTCTTTAATGGAGAGGATAAAGATTCTGTTACTAGAATCCTAGAGGCTTGTAACTTCTATGCAGAGAGTGGAATACAAGTCGTTGGTGATAAGTGCCTCATAAGTATTGTAGACAACAAGATATGGATGCATGATTTGTTACAACAAATGGGGCAAGACATTGTTGGACAAGAATTTCCTGAAGAACCTGGAAAATGGAGTAGATTGTGCTATACTGATGTTGTAAGTCGTGTATTAACAAGAAAAATGGTAAGAGCAAACTACAAATGAGCCTACTTTTAAACTTGAATGATATTTAGAATATATAAGCTTCAATAATATCATTTTTGTTTAGGTTACAAATATTACTTGTATGTATTTTTCTCTTCAAGTATTAAAGGCATACTCTTGAACTTGTCTATACCAAAGTCGATACACATTACTACTGAATCCTTTATAGAAATATTGGGTATTTATCAAAACTTATATAAATATTGAGAAACATTATAAGAAATGGTAAAATAAGCAATAATGCACTTATTGAAGTCATTTTTCTAAAGGAAACAATATATGTTTGATAACATTTGTGATCTTTGATAATATTTACAAAACTTGAAACATATTTAATATTAAAATGATGATTTATCTAGTTTGGATGTATTCACAGAATTAAAAACATTAATATATGGATAACTGTTTTGTATTTATAAATTTCTTTATATTTAAGTACTATACAATATATATATATATATATATATAAACTTATTAAAAAATTATCATGATTGTTTTATATTTTTGAGAATTAGTTAAATCAATTTTGAAATCAAAATTTAAAATCTTATACCATGAAATTACCAAGGAGGTTGAATAGGTAATCTTTGGACATTAGCCTAAAAATTATAAATTTTTAGATTTTTTTTTTATGAATTCTTTAATTAGATTGATAATTATTGATTAACTTCAAGAATTCTAATCATACATGGAAACACAAGATATTCGTACAAAAACTATCCACAAGGTCTCTCAAAGACTTTTTCAAATGTCAAAAACCTCAAGTCTAGAGACTATAGAACTATAATCCACTTGATATTAAGAATTTTAAATACAGATTTATCCAATAGTGGCTACTCCTTGAGATTTACACTATAATACCTACACTTTAACCTCACATCCATGACATAAAACTTTTGTGCTCCTTAATGGATTCCTCAATACTTTGAGGGGATATGATAATCTACCACAAACCCATGAATAATGGTGACTCAATTATACATTTTTTAAAAACAGAATTTGTAAAATGATGAAAATAGGAATAAAACACAAGGTAATATAGATTGATTATCAAAACAATAAAACACAAGAAACAAAACAAAAACGAGTTGTTTTGTTTTAAACATTTTGACATTTTAACTATTTATTAAGGACTATTGAAGGCTATTAATAATAGCCATGGGCATAATATATATATATATAAAAGAATAATCAAAGCATAATTAATTATTACTACCATAAGGGTGTTCTTATAATTTAACTTAATAGTTATTTTAATAAGTATTTATATAATTTGTGGCAATCAATTTTTTTTTTTTAAAGTATTAGTTGTTAAATAAAAATGTTTGGTTTTTTATTGAAATGAAGTAATTAAAAATGATTAAATTGCTAGTCTTATAGCAATCTTTTAAAAAGACTAAATAATCTAATATATTAAATAAATAAGAGAACTAAAAACCAAATTCAGCCTAAGGAAGACACAATAACCATTCAGGCTTTTCTTGTATCGAGACAAGAGGCACTACATCCGAATAAGCTTGAAGATGAAGAGAATCAACCATTTGTAAAAGAATACTAATAAAAAAAATCCTATTAAATAACGCAAAATGTGTTTCACAACTAACCAAAGGGCAAAAGTAGGTTAAGACATGAACTGGCAAGCTTATTAACAACAAAAGATAGGTTTGGTCGAGTAATGGTGACATATTGTAGAGCAACGACAATGTTGTGAAGGGGCATTAGGAAATGTCTCCCCATCAGATTGAGGCAAGGTTGGACCAACATGAGTAGGAGTAGCAGCTAGTTTACAAGTAAGAATCTTTGTGCAAGTAAGCAAGTTCGTAATGTACTTGTGTTGAATAAGAAGAAGGGCTTCAAATGTATGAGTGACCGCAACACCAAAAAAATAATTGACAACACCAAGATCATATAGGGAAAGGAAGCATTAAGGAAAGCAATCAATTGAGAGACTTGAGTAGAGCTACTACCAACAACTAATACGTCGTTAACATAGACCAGGATAATGATAAGATAAGAGGCTAAATAATAAACAAACATTAAATTATCATCCCTTAAGCATCTAAAACCCCAGTTGCCTAATGTTAATCTTAATTTAGAGAACCAAGCATGAGAAGCCTATGTGAGGTGGTCATAAAGAGTCTTGTTAAGCTTGCAAACTTATACAGAATATTAGGATGAAAAAATCCTTGTGGTTGGAATACAAATACTTGCTCATTTAAATCACCATTTTAAAAAGTATTATGCATATCCAACTAAGCAAACCATGCATCCAACCAAATGAGAGAGTAATCATGAGAACAATTCAAATAGTATCCACTTTGACTACCATTGGACTAAAAGTAGTCAATGCCATGTGTTTGATGAAATCCCTTGGCAATCAAGCATGACTTAAAACATTCAACATTGCCATCACAATTATACTTGGACTTATAAACCCACTTGAAACCAGCATCATTCTTCATCAAGGAATCATAATCAGTTTCCATAGCTTTTTGCTAATGAAGATCCTTGATAGATAGCTGAAAAGTAGACAACTCAATGGAAGCATTAGCTTGATAAGTCTTATGTTTAAAAACACTAGCTTTGGCACAGATAAGCATAGGATGAGTATTAATAGTTGGAGCTAATAGATGCATCCTAGAGTCTAAAACCACGGGTTGAATGGGGGATGGAATAAGGAAACTGAAGAAGAATGAGAAGGAGAAGAAAAGGGCATAGGAATAAAAGAAAGTGGAAAAGTAAGGAGAGAAGATGAGTCGAAACATTAGGGAGAGTGCCTACAACCATAGGAAAACAAGATTCATCAAATATAACATGATAAGTGATGTAAACTCTATTAAAGGTCCAATCAAGACAAAGATACAATTAGTGACGAGTGTGATAACCAACAAAGAGACATTTGTTCCTTTCGGAAAAAACCAAATATTTTGGTTTTTTCTATTTAGTTAAAAAATTTAAGAAATAAGTAACAAGTTTTAAAAAAAAATGTAAAAAAACAAATCATCTGAAATTTAAAAGTAAATTGCTTTCAACAAAAAGTATAAAAAATAAATAAAAAACACCACCAACACCTTAGAGCACCGAAGGCACTTTGATGTATTAAGCAAAGATCCTACTAGAATTAGATCCTTGTCAAAACATTTCCCCTCCCGCTCTAGTTTGTCATCACCTAGCATACATGACAAGGTCATCCTGCTTTAAGCCCTTAATGCAACAAATAAGAATCCATAGTGATGCTACAGTAATCTTGACGAATGTCCCTCTACCATCAAACTTTTCAAGGTTGCCAGCCAAAGAATTTTAACTCTCACTCCTACCCATCTTGGTTCAATTTTCACCCATACATCGGGATCAATGCGCAAGTATCCCTTAGCCTTAAAGGCCTCAACAACCAGTGCTCTAAACAGTATAAAGTTAAGGTAACAGGTCAGCTTCCAACTAACAGCCCCAAGTGGAGAAATCTTTGTAAATTATGGACAAGTCACCACTAAATGTCCCTTTACAATGCCTAAGCTCTGAAGCCACCCAGAAAGTAATTACTGAAAAATTTTACCATGGTTAGGGTCCTTATTGATCCACTTCTATTCATCATGTTCAACTGGCCATTCTTGGTCTTCCTTCAGGAGAGTTCACATTGATCAATAACACTTGGTTGGATGTTTGACCATCTGATGGAAGCAATAGTACTTGTGTGAATCTTATCTTCTGTGATTGACCGTAGGGGCACAGCTGGCAATATCATGCTCACAACCAGGTCCCTCTGATCTAGTATATTAGCCATTTCATAGTTCATCCAGTTCACTAGGGGAAGGGGCAATAATTTATACTCTCTAGCCTCTTGAAGCATGTTTATACTTCACATGATTTCCAAGGTCCCTCCGTGACAGCTACTAGAACGGACCTATGCCCCTGCAGGTGTAACAATAGCCTCATAAAATCAGGAAAACAAAACTATAGGGAAATTTTCCAGGTGTAACTTTGCTAAGATAGCCTCTCAGTTACACAGAGGCCTAGTACAATATCCTTGGGAATTCAGTTGCAACATGCAGTCAACCATCCACACAAGTGTAGATATGCGTAACCATGTTTTCAACATTGACTCCAGCTTCCTTAACTTTGAGTAATATAAGTCGACGAGCACATAATATTGAACTTTTTTTTTTTTTATGGAAGAGTGTAAGCATGCCATCCTATGACCCAATCAACCCTAGGATTAGGGTCAAGAGTCAAGTACCACACATACACACACACATATATATATATGCACAGTCTGCAAGGAACTCAGAGAAACTCCTGTAGGAAGTTCGTACCTTATGAAATATATCCTTTGTGCTAAAACAGATAAATATGTGCTCCGTGTAATCTTAATTACTTCTTGAAGAAAACAAAAGCGGGTATATACAAGGCGAAGCTCCAGGGGAAATGGTCGTGTGGATCTGTCTAGCTCTTCTTGAATTGGACTCTACCTTGGAATGGCAAGATAGCCTTTGAGTGGTGCAGGCGCCAGAAGGGGGCCTGAATGGGTTAGACCTGCCTACTTCACAGTAGGACTAGGACCATGGAAGGTGTGGGAGTACTTGTCAAACAACCCTATTAAAATTGTTGTAAGCTTAGGAAAGTATCCCAGATTTGGCCCTAGGTTTGCAAAAAGACACTAGAGCAAACAAGATTGCAAGACATTGAACATCATTCTGTTACATTGTTTATGTGACATTTCCAACTAGGACACATGATTCGATCACAGTAGAGTCACCAAAACGTGCATGGTGGTTCTTAGGCGGACGAAGTTAACCAAGTTGATGGCAAGTTCTCTCAACTTGACAGGGGAAAGGATAAAATTGGAGGGGGGAAATCAGTAGCAGATCCCACAGGTTAGAATCTCAAAAGAGTGCTAAGAGAATCAGTGTGATTCCTATTGTGCCTTCAAACTCCTTTTTTTTTCTGTCATTGGGCTAGAGCATGCTCAACACATGCTACAAATGGCAATTATGCCCACATCAAGAAGCTTTTGGTCCCACGCCAGGACCCTTGAATCATCCCAACTTGATGCCTAAGAATATAGGCAAGGTGAGTCTAGTTCATACAAATCTGTCAAACCCTGGTACAAGTTTAGGCAGCACCAAAGTAGCGTATGTTGATCACACATGAGGGGAGTCCCTTAAGTGAAACTTCCCTCACCCACAGCCAACATGTGGGCTTCTGTAGCCACACACATCAGCTAGATGTGGCCATTTCGTGTTCAGGTGCGATTATCCTTCGCAGGGGTCTTTCACGCAAGTAACTGCAGGGAGTGAGGGGCAACCCTTGAGGCCTAACTAAAGTGGCAATGGGTTTTTTTTTTTAAGGTGTGGGGATGCAGGAGTTTCCAGGTTCAAATCGCAGTAGGGATAAAAAAAATAAAATAAAATTATCTACTAAATGTTACTTAGCATGTTACATATGATTGGTAATGCTCTCTCTCAACCTAATTTCCACACTTTTTCTCAACCTAATGTCATAATAATCCATTAAATGAGAACATCTACTAACTGATCCCTAGTCTGACCAAAATTTGTTAAGAACTGAATCAAGTCTGAACTTCCAAAAATTATATCGTATCACAACAGATTATGAGAAACTTGTAAAAATAGAAACTTTGGGTCCCCTATACCGACCTAGACTTAAATCTCAGAAAAATTAGGAAAGACTATAATCTAGCCCATACTTCTCTTAGTAAGAAGCACTCTCATCCACCTCTCTCAGCCTTCTCTTCCTTTATTCCTCCCTAAACCCCCATACGTCCATGAAATTGTGGGTGGAGTCTTTCTTTCTCCCCATCTCTTTGAAAAGGTAATTGGTATATAATTTATATTTTTACCCTCTATTTTAATAACAATATCACAAGATCTACACCAAGATAAAGGAAAAGGAAAAAAAAAAATCACCCATTTTCATTGCATGGGCACAAATTGAGTCTAACCCACACTGAAAGAACTCCAAATTTGAGCCTAATTACCCTTTTCTGCTTCCTTAAATTAAAATAACTAGTAAAACAAATCATTGGTTTTTGTAAATTAAAACGTAGGACTTGATCATTTGAATTTATGGTTTAGAGAAAAGACACTTACCAAGCACTCATGTCCTCTATTAAACAAAATAAAAAAAAATAAAAAATAAAAAATAAAGCACCTTGAAACTGCCAACCTGCATACCAAGGAAATAATTTTTCTTAATATTACAATTTAAGTTAGGTGTAATGTTGTATATTTTCTCTATTTCAGGAGTGCGGTTCATGCACTGCCATGTAGAACAACATCTGACTTGGGGCATGGAAACTGCATTCATAGTGAACAATGGTAAACGCCTAGAAGCTCAAATGTTGTCTCCTCCATCCGACATGCCGCCATGTTGAAGTTGCAAAGAAATAACATGTCAAAGATTTCATTAAATATTCGTATTATTCAGCTTTCATGATTTATTTTCTGCTCATAAGAAGAATAATGTAAAGTCGTAGAATATTGTGTCTGGGATTATTAACGTCAATTTCTTGGATTGTTAAAAGTCTATAAAGATAATGGAATTTAAATCATCTTTGAGATATGCTACGGTGGAATTTGCCACCGAAGTCTTTGATTATGAAAAAGAGAATTTGATGTTGTGTTCCTATTTTGATTTGACAACATGGCATAGAATTTGATTTGACAACATTGTAAAGTCTTTGATTTGCCACGGAAGTCGTAGAATTTGATGTTATCTTTGATTATGAAAAAGAGAATTGGAATTTGATGCTGTGTTCCTATTTCAACCTTAATTAATTTCAATATGAACAGCTCATTAAATAGACGACTACAATGCTAAGAAGCTCCCCAACGCCATGTCCACAGTAGATATATCTAGATTTGACAACTTTTGGCCATTCCAATTTCTTTGCACATGATAAAATATCATGTTGTATTAGAAAAGTTTGAAATGGCATAGTTTAAAATTATCTTGATTTGACAATTTTTATTTTGATTCATAGAAGGTTAGGAATCATATTAATAATTTTTGAAATTATAAATGTGTGGACCCTACATTTCGGCTCATGCGTTTTCCACTCGATGGCGAGCTCGATTTTAATTTGAAAAATGATTTTTATTGATTAAGAAAATGACTTGGAGTCGCCACTTATTTTTGTTTTATTTTTAAAAGGGTAAACAAAATAAGAAAGAAAACCCTAAGTGCGACTCCTTATTTTGGAAAAGGTGATCTACGAAAAACCGGATCGGGCTCGGGGGTCAGGTTACTTATCAGGAAGGTACGGTAAAAACCATAGCACCCCTCTAAGTCCCTAAAGTTGGGTCTCTACTAATAAAATGAAGTTGTTGTGACAATTGATGTGAAAATCAATGAATACTTAGGGTGATCATGCACGTGTGAGAATCAGGACATGCATAGACAACAATTAAAGGGAAAATAGGTACATACCTGGGCAACGAGCCACCATGCGCTATCAATAGAGAGGGTTAGTACACAATTTAGGGATAACCTCATGCATGTCAGAGAGTAGGATAAGTCAATCACGTATGATAATCCAATCAAACAATAAATCAATCAATCATAAAGTCACCCATGTTGGGCCCCCACCAAAGCCTGTTCATTTTGCATGACTTAATATCACAGATTCCATTATTCTGGAATTATGAAAAATTCATTCATGCTTATTAAAATCAAGAGGAGCAGAAGATTGTTTGAAAACCAGAGTGGAATTAAAACTATTTGAGAGAAAATTGGATTTTTGAAATTTATTTGAAAAATTGGAGTCTCGAAGATTACTTGAAAATTGGAGTTTTAGAGTTTATTTGAAGATCAGACTTTTAGAAATTAAATGTGAGAATGAGAATTTTAGAAATTAAATTTGAAAGAAATTGGAATTTTGAAAATGATTTGAGAGTTTGGGATTTAAAAAAAATAAATTACGAAAATTGGGACCTTGGAAATTAAATTTTGAAAGAAATCAGAATTGAAAGTTATTTGAGAAGTAGAAACTATGGAAATTGAATTATAAAAATTGGAAATCTTGGAAATCATTCGAAGGCAGAATTTTTAGAAACAATGAATAAAATAATAGTGATAATGATAATAATAAGTAACGGGATAAATACGAGAATTGGAGCATGGGAAATTGAAAATTAAGTTCGGAAATTAGAGAATTGGAATTTTAGAGAACTAAATTTCGAAATCGGAATTTTAAGGAATTATTTAAAGATGGAGTTTTAAATAAATGAATAAGTGAATAAATAAATGAATGAAATAATGATGACGAAGTAATAATGGTTGGATAAATAATTGCGGAAGTTAGGGGTTTCGAAAATTGGAAATTGGACTTAGAGATTGGAAATTTGATGAATTACTTAGGAATGGAATTTTAAATGAATGAACAACCGAATAAATAAATGAGTAAAATAACGAAAATAATAATGATTGGATAAATAATCATGAAGACGGGAATTTTGGAAATTGGAAGTTGAATTTAGAGAGGGGATTTTAAATAAGTGGACAAGTGGATGAGTGAATAAATAAATGAATGGAATAATAACGATGGTGAAATAGTAAAGATCAGATAAATAATTGCGAAAGATGGAATTTTTAGAGATTGAATATTAAACTTAGAGATTGAAAATCTACGAAATTATTTAGAGATGAGATCTTTGATATATGAATAACTGAATAAACAAATGGATGTGATAACATTAATAACGACAATAATCATTAAACATCAGGATATGAACGGTGGAGTTTTTGAGACTGGAAATTAAATTTGGAAGTCGGGTTCTGAATAATCGAACTTTTATGATTGAAATAAATAAATAAATATGGAATAATAATACTAATTAGCGAAAATAATATTTAAAAGAACAAGAATGAATAGTGGAATTTTTAGGATTGAAAATTGAATTAGGACATTGGATATTTGAAGAATTGAACTTTAATGATTGGTATTTTTAAAGGAAATAAATAAATAAATAAATGGAATAATGCTAATAATAAAGAAAATAATAATGATTAAATAAATAAGTGTAAAAAATTGGAACTTTGAAAATTGGAAATTAAATTCAGAAATCGGAATTTTGAAAAATTGTTTAAGGATGAAATTTTAAAAATAAATAAATAAATAGGATAAATAAATATAATAATAATAGTAATAACGAAAATAATAATTAAATAAATGAACGTGAATATTGGAGTTTTTGAAATTGGGAATTAAATTTGGAAATCGGAATTTTGATAATTACTTAAAGATGGAATTTTAAAAGTAAATAAATAAAATAATAATAATAAGGATTAAATAAATAAATATGGAAATTGGAATTCCGGGAGTTAGAAATTGAATTTGGAAATCGGGATTTTGAAGAATTACTTAATGATGGAATTTTTAAAAATAAATAAGTGAAATAATAATAATAATGATTAAATAAATAAATGTGAAAATTAGAATTTTAGAATTTGGAAATCGGAATTTTGAAAATTTGTTTAAAGATGGGATTTTAAAAATAAATAAATAAATAGAATAATAATAATAATGAAAATAAATAATTAAAGAAATGAATGTGAATATTAGAATTTTTTTAAAGGGGAAATTAAATTCGGGAGTCGGGATTTCGAAAAATTGTTTAAGAATGGAATTTAAAAAAAATAAATAAATAGAATAATAATGACGAAAATAAATAATTAAAGAAATGAACGTAAACATTAGAATTTTGAAATAGGAAATTAAATTCGGAGGTCGGAATTTTTAAAAAATTATTTAAAATGGAATTTAAAAATAAATAAGTGAATAAATAAATAGAATAATAATAACGAAAATAAGTAATTAAATAAAAGAACGTGAATATTAGAATTTTTTTTTGTAATCATTATGATCAGTGGGTGATTTTAGATCAATTCTTGTTGAGTTGGATTCTTGCTTCCATATCTGAAGCCATGTATGGTCATGTGGTTAATTGTCAAACATCAGCCGAAGTATGGAGTGTTCTTGAAAAACTTTTTGTCTCGGATTCAAAAGCAAGAACTCTTCAACTACGGTTCATGCTACAATCATTAAAGAAAGGTGCTCTAAGCATAAATGATTATGTGCTGAAAATGAGAAACATAGCAGATATGCTCTCTGCCTCTGGAAAACCTGTACCAGATGAAGATTTAATTCTTTACATCTTAGGTGGATTAGGACCAGAATTTGAAACAATTGTTGTGAATATTACGTCTAGATCTGAGGCAATATCTCTACAAGAGGTCCATTATCTGCTGCAAAGTCATGAAATTCGTCTTGAGCAACTTTCAGCAGCATCTGTTATTGATGTTCCACCAGCAGCACATATTACAGTTGGAGGTGTTCAAAACTCTAACACTAATAATGGACAGTTCAGAGGCTCAAGCAGCAAGAATTTTCGTCCTAGAAATGTACGTAATCCACAAACTTCAAGAATTGTTTGTCAATTGTGTGGAAAAATGGGACATACTGCTATGAAGTGCTTCCACCGTTTTGATGTGTACTTCCAATCTCCACCACGTGCACAAAATCAACAGTTTTCATCTCTTCATCAACCACAACAACCTCAACTTCGGCCACCTCCACTGCATCAGCCTCAATATTATTCCACAGGGCCACTGGTACCATCACGTCCAATTCAGAATTCACACCAACAACTTGATTCAACAAGCACTTCTCCTCATGCCTATATTGTTGCTCCAGATCTTGATTCAAACACTTCATGGTTTGTTGACAGTGGTGCTACTCACCACATGACCACTGATTCCAATACTCTTAATGTCTCTGATCACTACTCTGGCACAGGTAATGTTGTGGTAGGCAATGGACAAACACTAGATATATCTAGTGTTGGTCATACTTCTTTTCCTTCACGTAAATCTTCCAAGTCATTGCATCTTGCCAATGTACTTCATGTACCTCATATCACTAAAAATCTTATCAGTGTAGCTAAATTCACTCAAGATAATGATGTTATTCTTGAGTTTGACTCTCATTGCTGTTTTGTTAAGGACAAGAAGTCCAGAGAGATATTACTCCAAGGCAACCTTAAGGAAGGCCTATATCAGCTGGATATCTCCAAGGTCTCATCTAACCGACAGTTTGCAGGTTTCTTTGAAGATACAAATGTGTTTCTACCTCATCTAGCTACTACTCCGTCTACTGTCAACAAACAATCAGCTGCTCCATCTGTTGGATATAGCCTGCAAGTAAATAAAATTGAGTCTACAAGGTGTGTAGAAGACAACAACACGGGTGTTGGACACTTGTGGCATCAAAGATTGGGTCATCCATGCAACAAAATTGTGTCTCTAGTACTTGACAGATTGGGCATTAAATCCAAGCTCCAAAATGAACTCAGTTTTTGTACTGCTTGTCCTTTAGGCAAGGCAAAACAGTTTCCACTCCCTACCACTATTAATAAAACACAAGTTCCATTTGAACTAGTTTTTTCGGATGTGTGGGGACCTGCACATACAACTTCATGTGATGGGTACAAATATTACATTGCATTTGTAGATGCTTTTACAAACTATACTTGGATTTATCCCATGCAACAAAAGTCCCAAGCAACATCAATTGTCTTGCAGTTCATAGCATTGGTAGATCGACAATTTCCCACCAAACTTAAGTGTCTACAAACATACTGGGGTGGAGAGTTTCATCCCCTTCAATCTCTTCTGCAGAAGAAAGGCATCCTCTTCCGTCATCCTTGTCCTCATGTTCATCAACAAAATGGGAAGGTGGAGCGAAAGCATAGAAGCATTGTAGAAATTGGATTGACTTTGTTGGCTAAGTCTCAATTGCCACTTACTTTCTGGTGGCATGCCTTCTCTACAGCAACTTACCTTGTCAATAGACTACCAACTCCAGTTCTCCATTGTAAGACTCCCTATGAACTCTTGTTTAAATCATCACCTGATTTTTTATTCTTGAAGACCTTTGGTTGTGCTTGCTATCCGTATCTCCGACCTTACAAAAACCATAAACTAGAATATCAGTCAACTAAATGCACATTTATTGGATATAGTCTCTCCCATAAAGGATACCTATGTTTGCATCCTTCCGGGAAAGTTTACATTTCAAGAAGTGTTATTTTTGATGAAAAAACATTTCCCTACTCATCTCTACCAATGAATGATTCCAGCCCTACTCCACACACTTCCTCCACATCTTTCTCTATACCCCTTTTACAAACCATGTCACAGACCTCTTCTCCTCCTTCCATGTGTCCAACTGCATCAAGACCAGTGTCCCCTTTTATACTCTCACCTCCTATTTCAGTTCCTTCCCTTCATCCCATGACTACTCGTTCAAAGGTGGGTACAATCAAACCCAAACTACTCCCAGACCACATCACATACCTGTCTACTTCCATTTCACCCTCAGACCAACTTCCTACCACTGTTAGTCAAGCGTTGAAAAATCCCAACTGGCACACAGCTATGGTTGAAGAATATCAAGCCT
Organism: Vitis vinifera; assembly: GCF_030704535.1. NCBI lineage: Eukaryota > Viridiplantae > Streptophyta > Magnoliopsida > Vitales > Vitaceae > Vitis > Vitis vinifera. The sequence continues at coordinate 27,634,298 of NC_081822.1, read as the reverse complement.
TAGTCCGGAACAATACTTGGACCTTGGTTCCCTTTCATCCATCCATGAATGTCATAGATAGCAAATGGATTTTTCGTGTCAAATATAATTCTGATGGTACCATCCAACGCTACAAGGCCAGACTAGTAGCCAAAGGATTTCAACAATATGCAGGTATGGAATTTACTGATACTTTCAGTCCAGTGATCAAAGCCTCTACTATTCGAGTTGTATTTACATTGGCTATAACATATAATTGGGAAATTCGACAAATTGATTTCAACAATGCATTCCTCAATGGAGAGATTACAGAGACTGTTTATCTTTCCCAACCAGTTGGATTTGTTAGCACATCTCATCCCCAACATGTTTGTAAGCTACAGAAAGCACTATATGGCCTTAAACAGGCACCACGTGCCTGGTTCCACAAGCTCAGGGAAGCTCTTCATACTAGGGGCTTCATCTCCTCCACGTCAGATACGTCCCTGTTCATCTACAAGCACAATGGCAATTTTCTTTTGTTGCTGGTCTATGTTGATGATCTACTCATTACAAGCAACAATGTTCCACTTGTTCAAACTCTTATTCAGGATCTTCAGAACAGGTTTGCACTAAAAGACCTGGGTCTTGTGAAAGACTTTCTTGGATTTGAAGCTCTTCTCACAACAACTGGTCTTCATCTTACACAGTCAAAATACACGACTGATCTCCTCATTAAGACCAAAATGCATTCAGCTAAACCAGTTCCTACTCCCATGAGTGCAGCCCTCAAACTTCATGCAACCTCGGGTCCTGCATTTTCTGATCCCACACTTTATAGAAGCACCATTGGTGCTCTCCAATATTTAACTTACACAAGACCGGACATAGCGTTTGCTGTAAACAAACTTAGTCAATACTTGCAGCAACCTACTGAGCTCCATTGGACAACATGTAAAAGAGTATTACGATATCTCAAGGGCATAGTTCATCGTGGACTGCACTTCACTCCAGCTTCATCTTTGCATCTTCAAGTATACACCGACGTAGATTGGGCAAGTTCAATTGATGATCGTCGCTCTACAATTGGCTACTGTGTGTTTCTTGGCACCAATCTTCTCACATGGAGCTCCCGTAAACAGCCTGTGGTTGCAAGATCCTCAACCAAAGCAGAGTATCGCGCCCTCGCTCATGCATCAACTGAAGTAGCATGGCTACGTTCTCTTTTTTCAGAACTTGGAATTTCTCTTGTCAACACACTTGTCATATGGTGTGACAATCAAGGTGCTGGTGCCTTAGCTGCTAATCCGGTATTTCATTCCCGAACGAAGCATATTGAAGTAGATGTCCATTATGTTCGTGAGCAGGTGCTAGATAAAAAACTAGTGGTATCTTATGTTCCTTCTGTAGAACAAGTGGCTGACTTATTCACTAAGCCCTTGTCTATTCCTAGGTTTCAATATCTGCTTACCAAGCTCAACCTTGCTGTTTCTCCAGGTTGTGCTTGAGGGGGGGTGTTAAGCTAACCAATTTCAATTAGGAAGTTAGCTAACCTGTAACTATGGTCAGGTCAATTAGTAACTAAAGTCAGTTGGTAACCAAAGTTAAACTCCAGAAGTTTTGATATAAAAACAAATGTAAATCAATCAGATGAGTTAGTAAAAAAAGCAAGAATACATTTCAGTTCCAGAGTTTCCAATACTCTGTTTTCTCTTTGTCATACTCTGTTTTTCTGCTACAGCCCTGTTCTTTTCATTTTCTCCTCAACAAAACAGACTATGATCTAAATGGATACTTGTGAAAAAGTCATGAAATGGTTTCTTTAATTTTTACATAAAGTCAATTATTTTTTATTTATTTATTTTAAATTAAAATAAATGCTTTTTCCTAAAGTTAAAATAATTTGTAAATAATTTATGTTTTTACTTTCTATTTTAGTAACAATACCACAAAATCTACACCAAGATAAAGGAAAAGGAAAAAAAAAAAAATCACCGATCACAAATGAGTTTAACCCCACACCGAAAAACTCCAAATCTGTTTTTTAGTGATTTGATTACTTTTCAACTCCCATTTTTTATTTTTTATTTTTTTATTTTACATTAAAGTAAGCACTTTCCTGCTTCCTTAAATTAAAATAATAAAACAAATCACTGATTTTTGTAAATTAAAACGCAGGAGTTGATCATTTGAATTTATGGTTCAGTGAAAAGACACTTACCAACTAACTAAGTTGCTGCAATTGACCGAACTCTCCAAGTCCAAGTCAATATATTAAGTTGGCAGGAAAGTTCTAGAGTCCTGAATATTCATTGACCATTGTCTCATTTTCTTCGATCATCAGTAGTTGTGGCATGACAATGTCAGAAGCGAAGAAAGGTGGAGAGAGGCCAAAATTTCACGCTACCAATACCTAATAGATAGAGTTAAAAGGAATAAATTTGGGCATGACCTAATTATACTTTATAAACACTCAAAAATAATTGTAAAGAATTAAATCCCAAAAAATAAATAACAATAAATGAAATTTTATGAATTAAAAAATAAATTAATTGTGATTAAAATGTTTTTTATTTGTAATGTTTTTATCCATAAAAAAATACTTTTACATTATAAATGATTTTAAAAAGAATCACTTAGTATTTAAACATAAATTAAAAAAAAATGTTCATAAATTATTTTTAAGTGACTTTTTAAATTTTTAAAAGTGATTTTCAAATATATTTAAATTTTATTTAGATTGACTTTTAAGAGTTAAAAATAAATAAAATTAAGTTGAATAAAAGTTTTTATACTTATTAATTATTTTTTTTAAAAAAACTTATAACTTTTAAAAAAGGTTGCATATAGTAGTCATAAAAATCTTATTTCTTATAAGAATTTTATAATTCTATTTTTGTTTACACAAGAAATTTTTTCATGTTTAATAAAACTTTTACAACATCAACATTACCCCTTAAAAATTATTACTTTAATTTTGATTTTGATTTTCAGTTAAAGCAAAAAATATGAAGCTATCCCAAATTTGACCCTACCATCCACCTAATTAATTTTTATAAGAAACTGTTTTTTTTTTGTTTAATATTTAAAAGGGCTTTTATTTATTTGACCACTAAAGTTCTTTGGATTTTACTAATCCAAATCTGACATGTGTACTTAATTTTATCTTTTTGACTTTTTAACCACTATTTTATTAGGAAATTTTTGAACTCCTAATTTCCATGTGACAAAAAATACCCGATTATTACAATTTCCTATTGAGACTTAAAAAAAAAAAAAAAAAAACTAGTCTTTGATTTTTTATTTTTTTTTATAGTATTTTTATGATACAAATATCATCTTATGATAGATGTGATGAATGTGTGTTAAGTTTCAAATAAAGGCTAATATCATCTAAGAAGGGAGGTGATTGCTCTTCTTGTGTGGAATGGTGCTCAGAAATGATGATTAAAGGACAACCGTTTCCATCGTTAATGTATATGTTGGCATAATGAAAACTCTTGAATATGTGAACCAAGTGGTTCGACCTTATCCCTTCAACACATTTTATTTGCCCATAATTCTAGTTTTCTAAATAAAGCTAAAAGCATAATCAAATGTTCTTCATGTTTGGTAGCATTTGAAACTGTTGACTCACAGCACATGTCTCATGCTTTACCACTTACAGGCCTGAGGCACATGTTATTGAGGAGATTACTTTTGTTATTTGGAAGAGTCTAAATCAAGAACTCTTACATGTTGAGAAGAACCTCGATGGGATGGATCGTCAAAGGGTGTCTTTTTCTTCTTCTTCTTCTTCTTCTATTGGTCCATCGGAATATGAAGATTTCTTGAGCTTTTGGGATGAAGATGAAGATGCCAAACACAATTTCATAGATCATCTCTATGCAGCTTTGAATCGAAAATGGATTCGTACCTTTAGAATCAATGATCTAAGGGGAGGAGATATTGCATTGGGTCTTTTGCACGCTATTGAAAAGTCAAGGTTGGTTTATGCGAACCTCAATCGACACGCTTTGAGACCCAACAAACAGTATTGGAATAATTGCCCAAGAAAGCTAAAATACAGATTTTTGATAGAACCTTGACCCAACGTTTATAAGTGAAACGCGAACCAAAAGTATAAGTAACAGACCTTGGCCCAATGATTACAATGGAATCAAGAATCGAAGCTATAAAGTTTGAACGCCATAAGGAAGAATCCCTGATAAGTTCACAGTTCTTGAAGAACCAAAAGAAGAGCAAAGCCTCACTTTTTCTGATTTTTTATTCAATCAAAATTCTTCCATATTACAAGGAGTGCATGCTATTTATATGTCATGAGAAAAAAACTTAATAAATATTAAAACCCTAAATAAAAGTTGATTTGGTCTTAATTTAGCAGATCCAAAATAGGAAAATAGCTAAAAAAACATTCTAAATAATAAAAGCCTAAAATTAAGGTAGATTTGGCCTGAAATTAGAAACTCTAGACTAGGAAAAATGTCTATTAACTGATATGGAGTTGGAAAGTCAATCAGTCATTAATCCATGTCATAAATCACACCCAATCAAGCCAGATTAGCCCTTAATAGCTTGGATTAAATTTATTACACCTTCATCTTCCTTTGGGCCAAGCTTGGAATGTCCTGCGTTAGAATCAGCCCAAATATCTTGAATTAGCCCATTAAGTGCTTCTTTGATCTTCTTGGATCTTGCTTTAGTAATAGGCCCAACTGGAACATGCAATGGATCCTTGAATGCTTGTTGATTCTCATCATTCCCCCTCTCTTCAAAAGGATTCGTCCTCGAATCGTCACCTACATCAAAAGGAGAAAGATCAGAAACATTAACTGTAGCACTAATGTTATACTCACCTGGAAGATCCAACTTGTATGCATTATCATTGATTCTCTCAAGGACTTGAAATGGACCATCCCCTCTAGGATGCAGCTTGGACTGCCTACAGGTTGGAAATCTTCCTTTTCTTATATGCACCCAAACCCAATCACCCGGTTCAAAGAGGACTTGTTGGCAGCCCTTGTTAGCTTTGGTCGCATATTGCTCATTTTTCTTTTCTATATGTTTTCGTACACTTTCATGGAGTTTCATCACCATCTCAGCCTTCTTTTCACCATCCAAACTAGTCATTTCATTAACTGGTAAAGGCAGCAAATCCAAAGGAGTTAGTGGATTAAAACCATAAACAATCTTAAATGGTGAAAAATTAGTAGTAGAATGAACACTTCGATTATATGCAAACTCAATGAACGACAAACAATCCTCCCAATTTTTCAAGTTCTTCTGAATTATAGTACGCAACAAAATAGATAAAGTCCTATTTACTACCTCAGTTTGTCCATCTGCTTGGGGGTGACAAGTAGTCGAAAACAATAGTTTAGTTCTCAACTTTCCCCATAAGACTTTTCAAAAATAGCTAAGGAACTTAACATCACGATCAAACACAATACTCCTAGGAACACCATGGAGCTGTACTATCTCTCTAAAGAACAAATTAGCAATGTGGGTTGCATCATCAATTTTATGACAAGATATGGAATGTTCCATCTTAGAAAACCTATCAACAACCACAAAAATTGAATCCCTACCATTCCTTGACCTAGGCAAGCCTAAAACAAAATCCATAGAAATATCGACCCAAGGTGCACTAGGTATAGATAAAGGAGTGTATAATCCACGTGGTAAGACTCTAGCACTACTACAAAAATAATTTATGATGTCACTATTTATGGTGTCGCATTTAAAATAATGACACCATTGAGCTTAAAATTTATAAAGGTGACACATCATATAAAAAATCTTCAATTAGGGTAGTTAGATGATGCTAATTTCAGATTTATGGTGTCATTTTTTGGAAGTGACACCATATGAAATAAAAAAATTTAAATTTTATAACTCAATGGGCCCTTTTTTAAAATAGTGAGTAGGAACAATTTAAGAAAAGTCCATTGTTTCCATATATACATTAACTAATATAAAAAATCTTATTGCTTAACCCTAACCATCTTTTTCTTCTCCTTCTTCTCACACCCATGGTCGGCACACCCATAATTGATATTCTTTGCTTCGTAAAATCTCAGGTAAGTCAAGATCCCTTATCTATCATCTTCATTTTTTTTTATTAATGCAAAAATCTTTGTTAGTAGAATTGTTTTATATCTCTTGATTTAGTATATCTATGATGTGGGTTTTGTAAATGATGTTTTTTATCGAGTTCCAAGGAAGTAAAAACTAGATTTAACATTCTAACATATTTTTCGTTTCATTGCTAATAAGCCCCAAAACAAATGAAAACAAGAAAAATGAATGATTTTTAAATTTTTTGTCTAATTGAGAATGAGAGATACACTAGTTTGTAGTAATTTTTCACATGAAATAATATTTTATTGAAGACTTGACTATATAGTGTATTGGTTGTAATTTTTCACATGTGAAAATATTTTATTGAAGACTTGACTATATTTGATACTTTTTTCTACCGTGCTAGGAGCTTTTTGGTGAAGTCTAACAACAGAGATTGACATCTACTACAAGATGATGCTCAATTAATCCAAAAGCACTTAAGCTATTTAGGGTTTTCTTCGATTAATCGAAGAAAACATTTCTACTTTCTTTGTATTGAGTCACCTAAATGGAATAGAATATTGGGTATCAGAGTGGTAAAGGGTATTATAAATATGACTTTTTTTTTTTAGAGTCACCTACATGGAATGAATTATTGGTAGGTGAACAAAAAATTGGGGTGATTGTAATAGTTGAATTAGTAAATGGAAGAGAAGTGTATGTTGCTTTGTTTATTCTATAAAAACAATAATTTTAGTAGTTGAAATTTACATGCTTTGTTGTTTTATAAAAACAATAATTTTAGTATTTGAAATTTTAAAATGTGAATGAAATGCTTGAAAATATGTTTTGAAAAATAGGATAGTAATAAATGGAAAACAGCTCATTTCCTAAAAATATTTTGATAAATTAAAATAATTTGTGGTTAAAATATATTTTTGTGAAAGTATTTAAAAATGAATCAAAATATTAATAATTGTTATTTTGTTTGAAAATAATTTAGGAATATAAAATAATATTGGGGATAATTTTTGAGTTTAAATTAGGTTATAAATGGTTAATTTTTTTAGGACTATCTTTTTTGAAAATAATCCGGTGATAATTTTTTTTAAATAAGAATGTTGAAAATAGTTTTAAAAATAAAATTTTGTTAGCAATGATTTTTCTAAAAGTATTTTAGGCAGAAATGGAAATTTCTTGTATGAAAATAAGAGAATTTATATATATATAATAGACATATCTTTGATATTTAATAAACAAGTGAATTTTTCTCTAAAAAAAATAAAACAAGAATTTCTCTATATAATAAAATAATTTATATATGAGATAGTTGTCAATAAAAAAGTTTTGAAAATAAATTTGGGATAAAATATTTTTTAGTAAGTTTTGTTTAGATAATTCAAGAATAAAGTAGTTTATTAACTTTTCTTAAAAAATAATATTCTTCTTTCTTTTTTGAATTGATCAATTTTTTAAAAAATAAAATTGTTAGGTTCTATTCTTTGTAAATGTTTAAGAAATTCTAAAAAATTCTTTAAAAATAAAATGACCTTTCTACCACATTTCTTGTAAGAAATAATTGTTTTTTTATACATATTGTAAAGTAAAAAAAAAAAGTCTTTGTTCAGTTAACCTAAGAAGACATTCCTACTTTTCTTTGTGTTGAGAGTCACCTAAATGGAATAAAATATTTAATATCATAGGAGAGTAAAAAGTATTGTAGAAATGATTTTGTTGAGAGAGTTATCTAAATGGAATGAGATATTGGTAGGTGAATAAAATATTATGGTGATTGTAATAGTTGACTTAGTGAGCGGAGGAGAAGTGTATGCTTCTTTGTTTATTCTATAAAAACAATAATTTTAGTAGTTGAAAACGTGTATGAAATGACTGAAAATATTTTATGAAAAATAATATAATAATAAATGGATAATAACTCATTTCCTAAAAATCTTTTGATAAATTAAAATAACTTGTAGTTAAAATATATTCTTGTGAAAGTATTTAAAAATGAACCAATATATTAATAATTGTTATGGTTAAAAAATCAATAATTTTTATGAAAAGTTCTTTAATTCTTTCTCATTCTAATTTCTCTTAACATTTTTTAATAATGAATTAGGTTTTTTGTCTTATATGAACAATTTTCATGCTTGTTATAATATCATGTCTTATCATATTAGTAGTTGAAAACATTTCTATATTTTGGTACTAAAATTTTATTTTATATAATTGAAATGAAATTTAATGGACATTGTTATTTCACAAAATGAACATTAAAAAAAATATTGAAATTTAAAAAATCCTTCCAAGAAATATATATATATATATATATATAAAGAATTAGATGTTAAAAATGATTTTTAAAAGCAAAATGAATTATAAAAAAAATAAATTTAAAAAGTGCAAATTTTAAGTAAAAAATTAGTATTTTTTTTAAATTTTAGATTTATATTTTGATTTTGTAGTTTTGATTTATTTTTTATTTGAGTTCAAATGTGACTACTTTGTTATGAGATTCATTAAAGAAATAATTGTTGATTTTACAGTTAATGCATTAAAGGTTTTACTCATTTAATGAATTGTACATAATTTCATACTTCCAATTATTGTGATATTAATGTTATTCTCATTTGATTTCAGTTTGATGACAAAAAAAAACATATTCTCAAGTAGAATTTGATGAAATTAGAGAAGAATTGATTACTTTTGTGTTATAACTAATCATGAATCATATTAATGTATTGTGATCATTCATGGTAAGTCCCTTAGTTGTTATATGATTGAATTTTCCATTGGTATTGTATAACATTACTTATTCTTTACGAACTATTTTTATATCAAAATGAGAAAAAGGAAAAAGAAAAAGAAAACATTAGTACTTAGATTTGTTTATTGTTTATAACATCACATTTTTATTTTCAATAAGAACTCTAAAACTCATTAAATTATGAAATGCAGGTATACACTCTTGGGAGGATAGTATGAAGAATAAAAAGAAAGGAGAAAGAGGCAACAAGATTTAGGTTTTTAGATATGACTCTTATGCCATACATTATTAGACATAAACGTTACTTTATTTGGAATTGAGAATTTTGGGTTTTTGGATGCAACTCTTGTGTCATTTTATGGTTAGCCGGTTTTATGCATATGAAATGCAAGTATACATGAATGTTGGGGAACTTAACATTTCTAAATCATGTTTTAATGTGTATTCAATTTTCTTTTTTACTTTTGGTGGGTTTGATGTACTATCATTTTGTGAACATTTGATATACAAATATTATTGGATGATGTAATGTGTTACAAGTTAATTCATAAGCATTATGAAAATATAAGTTAAATGTACTATGATTATTATATTTATGGACAATTTACACAGGTTGGTCTTATTTATTAATAAGCATTACAAAAATCTACAAACTAATCAACAAAAAACAACCATATTTTCCATAATCATTTACAATGATGTGACACCATAAATTAAAAGTGATACATTTAACGTGACACCATAACTCAAAGATGATGCATTTAATATGACACCTTATATATCTCATACAACTCTATATCAAATTAAGCATTACTAAAAATATATGGTGTCGCTTCTGAATGTGTCACCATTTATCTACTTTGGTGTCGTTTCCAAATATGTCACCAATTGATACCCTCTATGGTGTCAGTGGATAAGGTGACGCTATGTTGTAGTGACACCCTATGTTTATAGTGACTTATTATAAATGTCACCATATTTTTTTTTCCTTGTAGTGTAGATTTGGCCTGCCTACAGGTAATGCATCTAGCACAAGCTCTCTCCACATCATGTTTCATCTTTAGTAAAAAAAAATGTTCATGTAATACGTCTAAAGTCTTCCTTACACCAAAGTGACCCATTAAACCACCTCCATGTGCTTCACGCACAAGCAACTCACGCATAGAACTATTAGGCACACAAAGTCTATTATCTCTAAACAAGCACCCATCTAGTCTATAGAATTTACCAAATTGTTAGATATAAAATAATACCGATTTTCAATTATTTATAAAAAAAAGTTTTGAAAAACAATTAAAAAAAAATCCAAATTGTTAAAATAGAATTATTCTGGTTGTGTGAACAATAGTGCAATAAAGACTAAAAATATATATATAAAAGGTCAATAGGTATTTTAGTATATTTTTAAAATCAATAAAAAGTTATCTACGCATCTTTGTTCAATTTTGAGGTTCACCTCACCTCAAATCATAATTCTCCCTTATTTTTCCTTTACGGAATCCTTTTTCTCTCAAGCAATCTATTTGGAGTAGTTGGATAATTGACCATTAATGTTTTCCCCTTTTTGTGTTATTAAAAGAATTTCCTTTCAAGCAATCTAATTGGAGTAGTTGGATAGTTGACCATTAATGTTTTCCCTTTTTTGTCTTATTAAAAGAAGACAAAAAAACTTATGGAGAAGTCAAATACTTTTAAATGAACTATCAAAAATCATATCAATTTAATAATATGACTTGGACCTCTAAAATTGGTTTATAATAATCACAAATGATTGCCACGTAGACTTATTATATAATATGTCAATTTATCAAATTAATTACACAAAACACTTTGTGATAATGCAGAGTTCAGAATTTAAAGCCATTAAGCAGAATAAAATAATTGTTAAATAATTTATTTATTAAATTATTTTACTATATTGAACAAATATTAAATAACAAGCTTCCTTTGTAAAAACTAAGGTGGCCTGCCTAACCATGAATCACAGAAAGGACGGCAAAACGTCAGGCCATGTTGCTGTTTGGACGGCGGAGATTGGTTGAGGAGGGAGACTGAAAACGAGACCACCAAGTTAAACGTAGCCGCAGCTACAAGCAGCTTTTGGGCCCTACGTCACATGCTCTTGTATTTTCCTTGGCTCTTAATTGGGTGGGCCCTACGCTCTGTAAAATAAGAATTTAAAAAGAATAGGAAATCAACAGGTGGGCCCAATCTTCCCCTCTATCAGCCCGGGCCGAGCCATATTTAAGGGTTAAATAAGAAGGTTAGGGCCTCATAGAACCATGCTATTTAAGTATTGTTATAAAAGGCGTGAGACTGCCCATCCATGATGACTCACAACTGGTTGGTTTGGTGATAACCTTAAAAATCAGCTAATTTGTTTTTGACATGTTATTATATTTCAATCAATTTTCTAAAGTAAATATTGATTATTCAAATTTATTTGTCTTTTTATATCATAGGAAGAAATTGAAGAAGAAAAGAAATAGAAAGAATCCAAATTATCTGATTTAATGTTGGGAATTGTCCCAAATTCCTAATTAGTAAAGATCTCTTTTTATAAAGAATATTGTATATAATATTTTCTAAGTTAATATATTATTATAATATTAGATTTTCTTATAGAATAAAGAAAATTGTTGGAAATATCTTTATAAACATTCTAGATCATGAGGGAAAAAAGTCACGAGATGAAGATAGACTTGTAAAGACTATACGTGATGGATAGAGATGTGAGGAAGAAAGGGAGGTATCCGATGGAACGAGAAGACTTGTGGTAGGGTATGGATACAAGGAGTTGGGAAACATGGGATATTTTGGAAACCCAATAGTTGTATCTGGTTCTGTCATCTGTAATATTCTCTATTGTATAGTGGAATAATTCTTGCTCATTCGTGGACGTAGGCATGATTGGCCAAACCACGTTAAAGCCTCATGTAACGTGTGTGATTGTTTTATCTTTGTGTGTTCTTGAATTAACCTTATTTGCATGAAAGATTTCATTGTCACAACATTTAATTTATTATGAAAAGTACAAAGAGAAAAATAAATTGATGAAAAATAAGACTTCTGAGTTACCTTTTGAAATGTCCAAGAATTCTGATTTGTTGTTACCTTTTAAAATGGCAAAGAATCCCTATTAGTTGTTTCACTAACCAATTTTCTCGCCTCAAATCATGAATGGAATTATAAATACAAGAACCATTCTTTTCTCATAACAAAGAGTCTTAACCTCTCTTTTCAAGGAGAAAAATAGGGAAAATTTCGAGAAAGAGAAAAGAAAAATATATTCTTTCTTTTGTATCCAAGGAAAAAGAAAAATATATCCAAGAATTTGCATGTGAAACCTATGATTCACATTTTCTAATTGCTTCAGACTGTTTGAGAATGAAAGCATCAACTTTATGGCAACTAAATTAAGGGAAATGCAAAGTCTGACAAATAAATTACCAAGATTTCAATTCCCAATCCAGGTTTCTCTCATTTCTCTCTTGATCATATTGTAAAAGTAAATCAATTAAATCCTATGTAATAATTCTTATACTCCTTTGAGCATTACTCCTACATTATTTCCATATAACTTGACAATGATTTTCATGACCCAGATGGTGCCATATACTCCACATATTGAATCTAGTACTTTTGTTCCTGGAAGTCAAATTCCTGAGTGGTTTAGCCAACATAGTATAGTGTCACAGACTTAGTCTTTTCCTAAGCTCGTGCAACACTTAGACAAGTCAAGACACTTGATCTTGCTAAGTTAGCCTTACTCCCAATGTTTAGCTTGCTAGGCTAAGATGCACCCGACTTAGAAGCTTTAGAGGGCGTAGTAGGCAACACTTAAAGAATGGAAGCTTTTATTGCTCAAATGAAGCTTTACAAGTGCTTTGGGAACTAACTTGCTTGGTTAGGAAGTGATTTGGGTGGTTTTGGATGGTGCCTTGGCCAAATGAGGCCCTCACCTATTTATAGGCACCAATGGAACTCTCTAGAACCTTGGAGGGTTCCTTACAAATCAAGAATAATCTAGAAGCTCCTACACTAGTATATGTACAAGGGTATGTACAAAATGATTTTAGAAGATTCTAGAATACCTCCACTATTCCAATGCTCTTCTAGCCAAGTGCAAAGATGTATGGACATCTCTAGCCCTCTCTAGAAGCTTCCATACTCTTCCACTTTGTAGCTAAGTGTAGATGTCTCCAAGGGTCTCTAGAAGCTTCCCACCTCCTATATAAGCCCATGGGGAGGGTCATTTGAAGCATCTTGTGACACTTTTCCTCACCTATGCCGTCGACGTCCCCATTGTTGCCTCTTCTTGAAACTTCTCAATGTGTTTCTAGAACCTTCTCAAGGCATATGCATGTTCCCAGCTTACTTGCTTCTTAGGTAGTTCTTTCCATTGGACTAGATACTCTATCAGAGGAGAGACCCCTCTCTCCTGGTAACCCGTTCAGCTAGGAAATTTTTCACCTCCTTCTCCTATGAGGCCTCAGATGGATGCAAACCCCTACACTTTCGATGCTTGGAGTGCTGCTTCCTCTTGCCCATCGAGTTTACCTTTCCTTTGGTGACCTTGTCCATGTGTGAGCGAGCTACCTCAGCTCACTCCTCTTTTGCCTTCTTAGGCGTACTGGGCTTTGGGTTGACTTGGAGGGCACTTAGTAACATCATCGAGGCCATATGTGCTTCGTCTTCCTATTCCCCCTCCTCGATCATGACATTGAGTGCTTTCCTTTTCGAACAATCTCGTGCCCAATGTGGACCGTCACATAGGAAGCATTTGCTTTTAGGTGTAAACTCTTTCCTTTTCATCTTACCCCTTCCTTCTCGGATGTTAGGCATCTTACCTGATCCCATTATAGGAGCATTGTGGTCCCTTGAAACCTCGTCTCCCCCACCCGTGGCGTGGCTATCCTCCAAAGACTCAACCTGGGAGGAGTCTCCCCTCTTGTAATCCATTAAAGACTCTATTACTGCCATAGTAGTGGCTAAGTCTTGAACGCTTCAACGCCTTAATTCCTTCTCGACCCACCCTTCCAGGTTATCCATGAAGTTGAATAACAACTCCTCCTTGGTCATGTTAGGAATCTCAAGCATGAGCGAAGAGAATTCATTGACATAGTTGCGTATTGAGCCTATGTGCTTGAGACGCCTCATGTTTTTCCTAGCCAGGTAAGCCACATCCTCAGGGTAGAACTGCTTCTTGATCTCTCTCTTGAAGTCTTCTCACGTCTCTATGGTGCAAATTTCTTTCTCCATATCGGTGAACCTCTGATGCCACCATAGAGTAGTTGTGTCAGTAAGGTAGAGGGTTGTAGTCCTTACCTTAGCCTCCTCATCAGTCAATGCGATAGCCTCAAAGTATCGCTCCATATGCCATAAGAAGTTGTCCAACTCCTTGGCATCCCGCTTGCCACTAAACCCTTGTGGCTTCGGCACCTCCACCCTAGATGCCTTCTATGTGGCCATGACCCGTGCTGACACAACAGCCTTGTAGATGACCAACTCCTACCTAACCTCCTAGTCTCGGGACTCCATTTGAGTGGCCAAGGCCTCTATCCTTGACTCCATGCTAGCAAGCATGCTCAAGACCTTTTCTTGGAAAGACATAAACTCCTCATGTGACACTAGCTGAAATTGTGAGACTAGCATCCCCTCAAGAAGGTCTTGGATCTACTCCCTTAGATTCTCTAAGCCCTTCTCCATGCTTTGCTCGATCAAGTCCACATCTTCTCGGGTGTCTACCATGGCTAGCTCCACCTTGGCTAGCCTTGCCTCTATGTTGGCTATGGGATCAAGAGATTTATCCTTTTTGCCCATGCCCCGTGCAGTAGGCTCGGTCTCCTTCCCATGAGTTTGCTCGCTAGCGTCCTCAATGTTGGACCCCAACATGCTTCTTTTACTGTGCCTGCTTTGTAGCCGTGCTTTAATACCAACTGTGACAGACTTAGTCTTTTCCTAAACTTATGTGAGACTTAGACAAGTCAAGACACTTGATCTTGCTAAGTCAGCCTTACTCCTAATGCTTAGCTTGCTAGGCTAAGATGCACCCGACTTAGAAGCTTTAGAGGGTGTAGTAGGAAATACTTAAAGGATGGATGCTTTTATTGCTCAAAGGAAGCTTTACAAGTGCTTTGGGAACTCAATTGCTTGGTTAGGAAGTGATTTGGGTGGTGCCTTGGCCAAATGAGGCCTTCACCTATTTATGGGCACCAATGGAACTCTCTAGAACATTGGAGGGTTCCTTACAAATCAAGAATAATCTAGAAGCTCCTATACTAGTCTATGTACAAGGGTATGTACAAGATGACTTTGGAAGATTCTAGAATACCCCCACACTATTCCAATGCTCTCCTAGCCAAGTGTAGAGATGTGTAGACATCTCTAACCCTCTCTAGAAGCTTCCATAGTCTTCCACTTTGTAGCTAAGTATAAATGTCTCCAGGGGTCTCTAGAAGCTTCCCACCTTCTATATAAGCCCATGGGGAGGGTCATTTGAAGCATCTCGTGACACTAGGCTCCACAACAACAGTACATCTACCTCCAAATTGGTGTAATACTAGGTTGATGAGATTGGTTGTGTGTGTTATTTTTGTAGTTAAGGGTGTTTTCCATGATTGCCCTGGTAATATATTTTGTTATTTGAATTTGACTCAAGGTAAAACTGTTCACCTTTTTGCTCTCATCAATCCAAAACACCAGAATTCTTCGGATGAAGGACACAGATTCATTAAATCAGATCACATGTGGCTTAGGTATCAACCAATTTCTCGAATTGGGATTGGCCACGCCAATTGGCTAAATAAACTGAGTCAAATTCAGGCTTCATTCAAAGTCTATGGCCCATCTTATGAGATGAAGAAGTGTGGGGTTCATCCACTATAAGAACAAGATGAGAAATAAGGCAATCAACCAGAATTTCAGCGCAACACTACAGATGAGAATTCAAGTATCTTCACTATTAAAGATTATGGTGAGCTTACACATTTTCTCTTTACAATGCTGATATAATGAAGCAAGCCACTTCTACATTGAGAGGATGCATCAGCACAAGATGCTCAAACTTGAAAGATAGAGATGAAAACTATCATATTGTTATTGTCTTACTGGTTTACCTTTTGCATGGTTTTTCTTCTGCATTTGATGCTTTTAGGGGTTAGAACTCGTAAGAATCTAGCTGAGAATTTAGTCATCTATTGCATAGTAGTTGATTCCCAAATTGAACCATTTTATTTGAGCCTATATTTTCTTTTTATGCTTCTTGTTCTTCATATTTTTTCATAGGTTTTTCCTTTTAATAGTAGTCATGGACTGCTCGACCAATATTCTGTTCAAGGTTGTTAGCTAGCTTGGTAGAGCTAAGGAGAGCGTCCCGATGATCCTCTTCTATCTGTGCTTATTCTTCACTTAATTTTGGCCATGGATGTGACTAATGTGACTAATGTGACTAATGTTTTAAGATTTGGTTAACTAAAAATGATCTACATGTTGGCAATTTTGTGAAAATGTATTTTGAGTAGTTACAATATTTATCATTTTTAGTTCATATAAGTGGTCCATCCAATCCAATCCAATCCAAGTTGTTAAAGACCCTTTCAATAACTCATGGAGAAAATAAAGATCAAAGCCTCTCCAAGGAACCCTAAGGGTGAGCCAATGCTCCTATTTTTCTTTAGATATGCTTTGAGAGGTTTTCATAATCTTCAAATTGGAGAAGGCCTCTATGGATGAAAGGCTAGTTGGTTGATTTGAAGTTATTCTTCAATTTGTCTAAGCCTAGTTGCGTTGGCCAAAAGTGCAAATTCTGTAATTTGAGTTTTCCTCATTGAAAGTTAGTTGATCTAGTTTAGGTAACATCTATAAGGGGTGAATAGGTGTTTGAACCTCTTACGCTCAAAAATTAATTTTTTTGAAAAATTAATTTGTTTGATTTAGGAAAGCCTAAAAATATTCAATACAAGAATGCAAGATTTTTTACATGGAAAACCACTTATACAACATGCAGATGTAAAATCCATGGGGTCAGAAACATCTAATTACAAATCCACTATTCAAAAGTATAGTGCACAGTTTTATCTAGTCGAAGTCATCCCTAAGTCTTACTCCCCATCACCTCTACTATACTTCACATTTGTAGTACAACACCGCTTGTGCTCCTAGTGAATCATAATTTAGTGTTTGTGGAGATGCGAATCTCTTTCTCAACCTAGCAAAAGCGAAGACAATCATTTTTCAGAGTTCTGGGAACAAGAAGGCAAATTAGGTTTTTTTGAAACATTTACATCAAAAAGAGAAAATCCTCTTTAGACAAGGTATTTATAGGGCCAAGATCCTAGTGGATCGGATTTAGATTTTTCCCAAACTAAAGCTTTTAAAATTTGGAAAATCAAAGCTTTAGAATTGTAGAGAATTCTATCACACTTGAGTGCTTTAGAGAGAGCTTAAGTGCTCTCTATAGCACTAGAATTCTCTAGGAGGTTTTTAAAACTATTTTAAAAAACATTTAACTCAGTTTAAGAACTTGACATTCACACCAACCTTCATTAACTCTAATTTGTCTTTCTTAGACCTTTCTATACTTACCTTTGTTATTCCAGTTGATCACGCGACAACTTCGAGTTTTCAAAGGAGAGTGAGATATAATCTAAAAAATCCCTAAGTTAAAATGATTGAAACAAAATTATCAATATTAAACTATATAAATTAATGTACCAATACTCACAAATAAGAAACCTTGGGTTCATTTAGCAAGAGGGATTTCTATCAAGCATGATGGGTTTGCTTCAAAAATGACTTATTATGATATGAGAATCATACCAAAATGCTTCAAAGTATAACAAATACTAAGGTGCCAATCACAATACGGTGGAATAAGAAAATATATGACTGAAGTGATTATTTATTTAAGAAAATTTTAAGGTTAGGTTGTTAGGATATCCTAGGATTTTAAATTAATTATGCCCACCTTTTTATTGTTGAAATATTTAAAAAAAAAATTAAAATTTGATTTATTATAAAAAATATGAAAGAAAAATATAATTAAAATTAGTTAAAAAGTTATATATTGAATTTTTATGTAGAATAGAAAAAAAAAATCAAATGAATTAAACAAAACATAAATTTCTTTTCATTCTTTTCCCAACCTTAGATTCTTTTGCCATTCTTAGACATACATGCATCTTTGATGATGGAAGTACAAAAACAATTTATTTCATGCATGAACCACAAATGTAGAGATAGCTTCCCCAACTTTTTAGATGAGATTATAACTATAGAGGTCCTTGTTCATTTTACAACAAATAATTAAATCCATTGGATAAAGAAGAATAACATAAATAAAATGAAGATAGTGAAATTAATGATCATCTTATATAATATTTGTTGAGATGTTTATTTGGTATTACTCATAAAAATGTAGATTAAAGGCATTATTATACAAATATTATTTGATCTAGTTAAAATAAAAATGAACTTTCAAAAACACAAAAAGAAAATGAA
Source organism: Vitis vinifera (assembly GCF_030704535.1). Classification (NCBI taxonomy): domain Eukaryota; kingdom Viridiplantae; phylum Streptophyta; class Magnoliopsida; order Vitales; family Vitaceae; genus Vitis; species Vitis vinifera. The sequence goes on along the minus strand of NC_081822.1, from coordinate 27,616,006 downwards.
GATATTAAGAATATTTTTTAAATGGTAAATGATTTGTTCAATTAGAGGTTGGATTTTATATTAAAACAAAAAAGAGTACAATTTTTGTTTTGATCATTAAACTTGTTCATAGTAATTCAATCATTTACTTGATTAAATACTTAAATATTGTTGGAGTTGGGTGGGCACCCAAGTTGGTGTGACCTAACCTGATCTAACCAAATAAGAGACAAGGGTGGAGCATTTTCTAGTTGTTGAAACTACTAGAAATTACCCAAAAATCACCCCAATAAACTTTTCTCTAGAACAGAAAGATTGAGAGAACTCTGGAAGAAAAGTTCATTGAAAAAGAAGGTGAAAGACTATGTGTTGTGGAACAGAGTGATTCTCGATTTTAGTGTGGTTTCATTCATGACTTGGGGTAAAGAATTAAATGGTGAAACAATTGATTGTTTTTTTTTTCCCGATCTTGGGTATTCCAAAAAGTAATCAAAATTTTTCCTACAAATATTACTTTTGAAATTTAGGAACACTTCTCAATTGAGCAAATGTTCAACTACTTAATATTAACTTATTTTCTTTCAACCCTATTAAAAGTGATTTTTCTAATATTAGTTCATATGCATTTAGTTGAAACATGATTTTTCTTTGTATATCAATATAAATCTGGATAAAATATAAGTCATTAAGCTCATATTTGGTACATTGGAATGGGGAATGAGAATGAATAGATATTTTTGGTAACCATTTTTTAAAACAATTTCCTATTCTCTAAAACAAAAACAAAAACAAAAAAAAACAGGAAACCATGTTTGACAATCAAAAAATAGAAAATAGTTTTTTGCTTTTAAAAACTATTAATATGATGTCTTTAGATAGCATTTTTTAAATTATTTTAAGTTGTTTTTTGGCTATTTTAAAAAATAATTATACAAATATGGGGAATGATAAAAAAAATAAAGCACTACAAATAAACATATGTAAAAACATATAAAGTGGGTTAAAAACATTTCAAGTTCCTAAATAGACATTTTTTTTACAAGATATTGAACAATTTTTTAAAAAAATTCTTGAAAATTGTTTTTCAAAATTATTTTTAAAGGCAATTACCAAACATGAACTTTATTTCGATGCCTATTTTTCCTTGATTAGTAATAAATATGTCAATTCCAATTCTTATGTTTGAAAGCACTAATAAATATGTCAATTCCAATTCTTATGTTTGAAAGCACTAAAGAGTGTAAAGTGAATGTTTGTTTCCATTTCAATTTTAGGTAATAATGAGAATGAGAATGGAAAATAAAATTGATAATAATAACTATACACATAACTTCAAATAATTTTTTATTTTTATTTAAAAAAAAATCTTTGAGAGTTTCTTTACTGAATAATAAAAGTTGGTTTGATCATATAGCCACCTAAAGCAATTTCTACTATTTGGGCACACTGTTATTATTAATAAGTCAAAGTAAAATGTTTGTTTATAATTTTTTTAAAATATAATTTAAGTATGCAAAGTATATTATTTAGTTTTATCTTTAAATTGAAAGTGCCTAATTTTTTGAAGAAAGCGAATTTAATTATTGAATTAAATGAACTCCTACTTATCAATTTTTTTTATAAAGATGCGATAGCTCCTAAGATTTAACTTTGTACTATACTTGATCCTCCTTATTAAACTATTTTTCCTAATTGAGTTTTAAGTTCACTCTTCTCTATTATTTCACTTTTTAGGTACAAGTGATATTAATGAGGAGAAATCGAGTTAAGAAGGGTGTTTATTTTGAAATATACTTTACAATTAATTATTTAGGAGTTTTAAATTAAGATTGAACTTAGTATTGATTTCTAAAACTCTTTGAATTCTTTGGGATGATCTTTGAATTTATTATTTAGATATTTTTAATTAGTTTTGGGTTAGATTTTTTATTTATTTATGCTCTAATCATTGTTATGAATCAATTTAAGGAAGTTGTCAACTAATTACTTGTTGGATTTGTTAGTTAAGGTCATTTACATGTTGGACTCTTGGGTTTGACAAGTGAAATGACCATGGTGTCTTTGATCTTCGAGTGTCACAATTAACAACTAAACTATTTTCATTTTCAAGTCAAGTTTGTTGTTAAGGTAAAAATATACATTCAAAATAATTTAACCAAATATTGAATAAATATGTATCATATGGAGCAAAAATTTATATTAAAGCTCCACAAATAGTAGGAAATTTATTCCAAAATTTTAAAAGAAAATGTGAGAAAAAAAGTCTAAATTAACTTGATCAAATTTTTACACATCTTAAAATTTATTCATCATTTTTTCTGTTTATAAATAATTTAAAAATATATAAATCTTTCCATAATTTATTTATATAATGATTTTTCTTTGTATATGATACAATAAACCAAACAAGGAAGTTTGAATTATTTCTTATTTTACTTTTTTTTTTTAGATGGTTTGTGTAAGCCAACTAAAACCATTTTAATCAAGATGTACATATCATACGAACAAATAAATTATAGATTGCATTTGTTTTGAAAAACGTTTTTTTAAATCTATAATTATTTATTATTATTATTATTATTATTAAATTGCTTTTTGTTGAGAAAAAAGATACTATGACTCCCAATTGATGTTTTAAGTGATTCACAACATACAAGGGGTTGGTATTCTATTTTCAACTATTTACAAAATATAGTTTTGTGTTTTTTTATGGAAAATTCTGAAATACCAACTTAGCTTATCGTCATGTCTTTTATAATCTCAATTCTCAAAGTTTTAAAAAAATTGGGAAACAACTTTGTCCCATCCAGACCAAAACAATAATCATGTTTGCCCCCCAACCGCCGAAATCATCGGTTCAGCACTATTGATTGTCTTAAGTAACACGATAACAAGTGAGAATAATAAGGGTTTGCTAAATAATATTTACAAAAATAATTTTAAAATAATTCTTAAAAGGAGTTGTCTATGAAAAACAGTTTATACGCGAGGCCAAAATAACGTGTGAAAGAATATTTTAAATTTATTCTAAAATAACGTGGAAGTAACCTGTAAGAATTTTTCACAATTGTTAGCTTTCTTCACGCATTTGGTTTATTTTAATTTGGTAATTGATCAAATATCATTATTGTATATAGTGGTCCTGCTCATTGAAGTGGTCAAAGAACATTAAAAGCCAATACACATTCAAATCACTTTCTCTTATATTGAAACGTGGAGAGGAAGAATGGAATCCCGACAAAATTATCATGACTATATAATGAATCATATATATGAAAGAAACACATCAAAAGGAGTAAGAAAATTGAAGGAGTTCTGTTTAGGAAAAGAGAGGAGGCTTTTATTCCAAAGAAGATGTGGCTGATCATGAAGGTTTTCCTCTTACAAATTTTAGTGTTTCAACTTTTTGGTGGTGGCATCCATTGCCAAGCTTCAACCCGTCGGCATACTTTTGTGGTAAATACTATATATGATTCTGGCCTTAACGTCACCTTCTGATTATAATATTTAGGGAGCAGTATGACTCTCATTTTCCACATTACGACCCTTTACTCTGGTGTCGTTGAGTCGTTCATGCATGCTATCAATTTTTAAGTGGTTATACACTTGCATGAATGGATTGATGCAACTATTCATGCATGTAATATTTATTTTGGGATGAGGTTGCCTGGTTAACTTTTAATTGGTTGCAGGTGAGGGAAGCTTCATATACAAGGCTTTGTAGCACCAAGAAAATGTTAACAGTAAATGGACAATTTCCGGGACCAACTATATATGCTATGAAAGGAGAGACGATCATTGTCGACGTTTATAACAGGGGAAAAGAAAATGTCACCATTCACTGGTAGGTCTTGAGCGTGTCTCGGAGAAAGAGCGTCGACAACATGCCTACATGGCATACATTCTTTTATTTCTAAGAGGGGGTTGCAATATATTGCTTTGCAAATAAAGTCAAATTTAAAACAATACTTTAGGGTTATTTGCTTTAGTTCCATTGAAATATAGTAGATGCCGCTTGTTACTATGATAATATGTTGCTACATGCCATCTTTTGTTAGTTAAAAAGTAAGTACTAGTTTTAACCTATAGTTATTGTTTTGTAGGCATGGGGTGAACATGCCTAGATATCCATGGACAGATGGTCCCGAGTATATCACACAATGCCCAATTCAGCCTGGGTCAAAGTTTAGTCAGAAGATCATCCTTTCCTCTGAGGAAGGCACTTTATGGTGGCATGCTCACAGTGACTGGACCCGAGCCACCGTTCATGGAGCTATAATCGTCTATCCTAAGAATGGAACCAAGTATCCTTTTCACAAACCTAATGCAGAAGTTCTCATCATATTAGGTATAAGTGTTGTTACTTTTAAATGTTAATTTACATATTATGAATTAATCAGCATAGCAAAATCTAAAATTATTGGAATTGTTGAAATGCAGGACAATGGTGGAAGATTGATGTGAATGCAATTCGAGATAAAGGGCTTGCAAACGGAGCTGATGCCAACGCCTCTGATTCTTTATTGATAAATGGACAACCCGGTGATCTACTTCCATGCTCAAAATCAAGTACAAATTAAGTTTAACTTCCCATTTTAAAATTGTACACAATTTCATTTTCTTGTATGTTGACCATAGTACTATTTCTTATTAACATCAACATATCTAAAGCTTAATGCTAAGAAAGAGGAATATAGTTATGAGAATGGTAGAGCCATGATTTAACACATGAGAAAAGGCTAGTCCAAATATAATTTTGAAATATGGAGCCAAATTTACACCCCTAATCAATCAATCACTTCATAATTGGTGGATCCTCATGGAAACTTTTTCTTTTTCTTTTGGTTAGTCATAAGTATACAACTTTCCCTTTCTAATTACAGGCACATTCAAGCTAACAGTGGATCATGAAAAGACCTATCTACTTCGCATAATCAATGCTGCCTTGCATGAGCCTCTCTTCTTCTCCATTGCCAAGCATAAAATGACAGTGGTTGGAACAGATGGTAGCTACACGAAACCATTGACACAAGATTATATCACAATATTTCCTGGCCAAACCTTCGATGTCTTACTAGAAGCTAACCAACGCCCGGATCACTATTACATGGCGGCTAAAACTTATTCCGATGCCCCGACAGGTCGTAATATTTTTGATAACACAACCACCACAGCTATTATACAGTACAGGGGATACTACACTCCATCTTCACCTCCCTTCTTGCCTCATTTACCTGCATTCAATGACACAATTGCATCGCTTCAAGTCATGGCCACCCTCCGAAGCTTAGCAGATGTGGAACATCCTTGCAATGTCCCATTGAGCACGAGCACTAAACTGATTTACACTCTTTCTATAAACTCGTACCCATGCGTCAATGATTCATGTTCAGGGGCCAATGGGACGCGGTCTGCCGCAAGTATAAACAACATAAGCTTCCATACCCCTACAGTTGACATACTGGAAGCTTACTATTATAACATCAATGGTGTATATGGAGATAAATTTCCTAGCGTTCCACCAGTGGTGTTTGATTTTACAGCATATTATCTTCCATTACTCTATCAATTGCCGAGCGCCGGAACAGAAGTAAGGGTGCTTGAGTATAACTCCACAGTGGAGATTGTTTTGCAAGGGACAAACTTGGTTGCAGGGGTAACCCACCCCATGCATCTCCATGGACACAGTTTCTATGTTGTTGGATGGGGATTTGGGAATTTCGATGAAAATAGGGATCCTTTGCACTACAATCTGGTGGATCCTCCCCATCAGAATACCATCTCTGTTCCTAAGAATGGTTGGGTTGCAATCAGATTCGAGGCATCCAACCCTGGTATGTTGCAAGCACTCATGTCCTCTATGAAAAAAAAAAACCCTTGAAACTGCCAACATAGGTGTAATGTTGTGTATTTTCTGTATTGCAGGAGTGTGGTTCATGCACTGCCATGTAGAACGCCATCTGACTTGGGGCATGGAAACTGTGTTCATAGTGAAAAATGGTAAACACCCAGAAGCTCAAATGTTGCCTCCTCCATCCGACATGCCACCATGTTGAAGCTGCAAAGAAATAACATGCCAAAGATTTCATTGAATATTCGTATTATTCAGCTTTCATGATTTATTTTCTATTCAATAAATACAATGCTAAGATGCCTCCCAATGCCATGTCCACAATAGATATATCTTGATTTGACAACTTTTGGCCATTCCAATTTCTTTAGACATGATAAAATATCATGTTGTATTAGAAAAGTTTGAAATAGCATAGTTTAAAATTATCTTGATTTGACAATTTTTTACTTCTCCATATTTTATTCCCATTCATAGAAGGTTAGGTATCATATTAATAATTAAAAAAATTATAAATGATATAGTTTAGAGTAATTGACTTATTCTTATATTTTAAAATTAAACTATGATCTAAATGGATACTTGTGGAAAAAGGTCACGAAATGGTTTGTTTAATTTTTTACTTTTACATCTAAAAATATTTTGCAAATAAGATAATTTTTATGAAGTCTTATACAGTTGAGATAAAGTGAGTTTTTTTTTTTTTTTTTTTTTAAATTAAAATAAACGTTTTTTCCTAAAGTTGAAATAATTGGTATATAATTTATATTTTTACGTTCTATTTTAATAACAATATCACAAGATCTACAACAAGATAAAGGAAAAGGAAAAAAAGAAAATCACCCATTTCCATTGCATGGGCACAAATTGAGCCTAACCCACACCGAAAGAACTCCAAATTTGAGCCTAACCCTTTTCTGCTTCCTTAAATTAAAATAACTAGTAAAACAAATCACTGGTTTTTGTAAATTAAAACGTAGGACTGGATCATTTGAATTTATGGTTTAGACAAAAGACACTTACCAACTAAGTTGCTGCATTTGACCAAACCCTCAAAGTCCAAGTCAATAAATTAAGTTGGCAGGAAAGTTGTAGAGTCATGAGTGGTGTGCTAAAAAATATTAAATAATAAACTTTGGTTTTATGGACTTGGAATATTCCAGCTGACATTCCAATGCTATGTGGTTGGAGTTGACGAAGCAATGCATGAGAATGTCAGAAGCGAAGAAAGGTGGAGAGAGGCCAAAATTTCACGCTACCTATACCTAATAGACAGTTAAAAGGAATAAATTTGGGTATGACCTAATTATACTTTATAAACACTCAAAAATAATTGTAAAGAATTAAATCCCAAAAAATAAATAACAATAAATGAAATTTTATGAATTAAAAAACAAATTAATTGTGACTAAAATGTTTTTTATTTGTAATGTTTTTATCCATAAAAAAAATATTTTTACATTATAAATGATTTTAAAAAGAATCACTTAGTATTTAAACCTAAATTAAAAAAAATGTTCATAAATTATTTTTAAGTGACTTTTAAAATTTTTAAAAGTGATTTTCAAATATATTTAAATTTTATTTAGATTGACTTTTAAGAGTTAAAAAAATAAAATTAAGTTGAATAAAAGTTTTTATACCTATTTAATTATTATTATTTTTTTTAAAAAAACCTTATAACTTTTAAAAAAGGTTTCATATAGAAGTCATAAAAATGTTATTTCTTATAAGAATTTTATAATTCTATTTTTGTTTAGGGATGATGAAGAGCTTCCAAGAGGAGAAGAGATTGCAGCAGAACTTTTAAAAGCTATTGACGAGTCAAGGATTTGCCTCATAATTCTGTCGGAAAACTATGCCCGTTCTAGGTGGTGTTTGGAAGAACTGACAAAAATACCCCTATCACAAACCGAAAAATCTAACTGTTAAAACTGAAATGGGACTCCGTAGGATGTTCTTCACAACAAAAATACTGTTCTCCTAAAATTCACATGAAACAGAGCATGCTTAGCTTACTAAATCGGTTACTGAAGTTAAAATAATTTGTATATAATTTATATTTTTATGATACAAATATCATCTTATGATAGATGTGATGAATGTGTGTTAAGTTTCAAATAAAGGCTAATATCATCTAAGAAGGGAGGTGATTGCTCTTCTTGTGTGGGATGGTGGTCAGAAATGATGATTAAAGGACAACAGTTTCCATCGTTAATGTATATGTTGGCATAATGAAAACTCTTGAATATGTGAGCCAAGTGATTCGACCTTATCCCTTCAACACATTTTATTTGCCCATAATTCTGGTTTTCTAAATAAAGCTAAAAGCATAATCCAATGTTCTTCATGTTTGCTAGCATTTGAATCGATGATCTAAGGGGAGGCGATATTGCATTGGGTCTTTTGCACGCTATTGAGAAGTCAAGGTTGGTTCTTACAATTCTCTCAGACAACTATGTCCGTTCTAGCTGGTGTTTAGATGAACTGGTCAAGATCATGAAGTGCAGGAAAGAAATGCGAAAATTTGTTTTCCCAGTTTTCCATCATGTTGATCTTTCCCTTGTGCGAACTCAGAGGGGTAGTTACGGACGATAGATGGTCGATCATGAAAGAAAAGGTTTTGACGAGGAGATACGAAGTTGGAGAGCAGCTTTGAGGGAAGTGGGCTATCTTTCTGGATGGCATGTACATAAAAGGGTAAATATAGCTTGTTCCACATAATCTCTTACAAGTATCCTCAATTTTTTAAACATATTGATAAAATAGAAATCTATTAAAAGTTATAATTGGCATATGCATCTTATCCTAAAAAGTCAAAATGTTATGTTTCCTTTTGATCAGATTTGTCATGTGGGAATTTGAAATGGTTCTTCCCAATTAAGTGACCATTTAATTTACTAATTTAGGACCTTCACATCATAATAATAAAGCAGCCTAGCAACTAAAGGTTTTAGATAATTATATCAAGTATTTGAAACTGAAATAGTAAGTAGTGCATTTTCATCAATTAAAATAGAAAAAAAAATCATACATTTTCTTAACCATTTCTCCAAATATATTGTGGGAAAAAATAATGGTTAGGCATGTGACTAATTGAAATATAAAAGACAAATATGATGTTTTTTTTCATAAGAGATTCCATTTGGAGGAGCTTTTTCTATAAATGATATAGCATTACTCTTTCAAAATATGAGTTGCATATAAAGGTATTAAGACTTGAAGTCATATGGATGAGACTCAAGATGGAAGGCAAAAGTTTCTTAATGAGACTTTAATATTTGATACTTTTAAAATGTCATCTGTCCTTTTGTTTTATTCAAAATAGTCTTTCAAACTTTATCTTTGTCCTTGAATTGTGAAAAAGAAACCCCTTGTTTAATTTGTTAACAAAAAAAAAAAACCATAGATTTCCATTTTGTTGTAGAGGAATGGAGATTTTTGTGTTTATATATGAAAATGATGATGTTATATTTGGAATTGTACGTGTGATTAAGACACATTGCTTTTACTGCTATGGTAATCTTTGATAATTGTCAGAAGTAAGATTTCATTGTAATAAACTTTATGAATCGTAATAGGTTCATTTCAATAAAATAATTTCTTTTTTCTTCACCATTTATTTCTTTCTTAAGATCTTATACACCATATAATTACACACTTTCCAATGATGTATTGTCTTCAACATTGTCTCATTTCAAGGTTTACATTGCTTTGATTAAAGATATTAATTGTTTCAAATCCAAAATAATGCATGTTATGTCTTCTTTTCCTTCTACTAAAATTTAGTCAATTTCTTGTTTCTTTCCATTCTTTTGTTAGGTTAATATGTTGGTATTTGCAAACAACTATTCTTGATTTCCTTTTTTTTTTTTTTAAATGTGTTTTGAGATAGATCAAATGCCATTTTAGGACTGACCCTAATTGAAAAGAAGCTTATGAAAATAATTGTGTAAAATTTCAAATAAAGGCCAACATCATCTAAGAAGGGAGGTGAGTAATCTTCCAATATGAATGGAGGTGGGAAAGATGAAATAATGTTATCTCCAATTGTGATGAAAACATTTAAAGAAAAAAATTGTTTGGTATTGAAACTATATGTCAATATTTCGAAACGAAAAATATTTCCTCCCTAAATGTAAGTGGAAATATTCGGAGATAAAATTATTTCATTGTAGAAACTCTATGTCAACATGATGGGGATGAAAATATTTTGTCTCCTAATGTATAAAGTAACATTTAGAGATGAAATAATTTTGTTGCCTGATGAAATCTTGTGTCACCAAATGGTTTACTAGATATTTGAAAATCTAATTCCCAACAAAACATTTTACTTTACACCACAAAAAACACTTGTTGCCAAATAGTTTTGGCCATGAGATTTCATTTTGTCATTGATATGTTTTCCTAACGAAATGTAATTATTCATCTCTAAAACTATAGGGTGACACAATTGTGGAGACAATTGTCGAGACGATTTTTTTTGTCAAGAAAGCCTTTTAGCCACAAAAGAAATATTGTTGGAGACAAAACATTTCATCCCTAATCATGTAATTTGTTGTAGTGAAGGTCTCTTTTTTATGGTGTTATAATGGTGCTTGAATGATCTATCTAATTAATCCATATCCCTTTAACACACTTTATTTGCCCATAATTGAAGTTTTTATATGAAACCCAATATTATCAAGTTTACTTCATGTTTTCTATTGTTTGTTAGTCTATTGGTTCACCCATCTATGTGCCTTACTGGTGGCAGGTCTGAGGCAGATTATATTGAGGATATGACTCACGTTATTTTGATGAGATTTAGCCCAAAACTCTCACATGTTGACAAAAAGCTCATTAGGATGGATTATCATTTACAAGAAATGGAAAATTATTTTCCACATATGATAGATCCGTTATCAAATGATGTTCACATGGTTGGGATCTATGAATTTGAAGGAATTGGTAAGATAACCATTTCCAAAGTTTTATGTCAAATGATGTTGGCATGGTTGGGATCTATGGATTTGAAGAAATTGGTATGACAACCATTTCCAAAGTTTTATATAATCGAATTGTCGCATAGTTCATGATTACTAGCTTTCTTGCTAAAGTTAGAGAGGATTCCAAAAGTTGGGGCCTACTTCCTTTACAGAAACAACTCCTTAATGATATCTTACCAAGAAGGAAGAACTTTATAAGCAATGTTGATGAAGGGATTTGTATGATAACAGGTAGGCTTTGCTTTAAAAAAGTCCTTGTGCTTGACAATGTCGATCATTTGAACCAATTGGAAGCCTTAGTTGGTGATCATAATTGGTTTGGTTTAGGAAGTAGAATTATTGTAACAACTAGAGATAAGCATCTATTAGAGGTACATGAAATGGATGCATTATTTAAGGTTAAGAAATTAGATAACAAGGAAGCTATTGAACTCTGTAATTGGAATGTTCTTAAACAAAACCATCCCAAAGAAGATTATGAAAACCTTTAAAAATCTATGGTACATTATGTTAATGGTCTTCCATTGGGTCTTAAAGTTTTGGGTTGTTTCCTGTATGGCAAGACAATAAGTGGGAGAATTTTATAAACTAGAACGAGAACCTAACCCCAAGACATTCAACATGTGCTTAAGAGAAGTTACGGTGAATTAGATCACACGCAAAAGCAAATATTCCGAGATGTCGCTTGCTTCTTTAATGGAGAAGACAAAGATTTTGTTACAAGAATCCTAGATGCTTGCAACTTCTTTGTGGAGAGTGGAATACGAGTCCTCAATGATAAGTGCCTCATCAGTATTATAGACAACAACATATGGATGTTACGACATTTGGGACGTGACATTGTTGAACAAGAATTTCGTGAAGATCCTAGAAAATTGAGTAGATTGTGATATCTTCATGTTATAAGTCGTGTATCGATAAGAAAAATGGTAAGAGTAAAATGTAGATGAACCTACTTTCAAACTTAAATAACATTTTGAATATGTAAACTTCAATAATACCATTTTCCATTTAAGTTACAAATCGAAATTTGCTTCTATGTATTTTGCTCTTTATGTCTTGTCTACTCTTGTTTGTTAGGGAATGGAGGCAATTAAAGGCATAGTCTTGGACTTGTCTATACCAAAGTGGATATACATTACTACTAAATCCTTTGCTATGATGAAGAATCTTAGGTTGCTCAAAATATATTTGAATCAGGAATCCACTTCTATGAGGGAGGATAATAAAGTTGTCCAAAGACTTTGAATTCCTTATGAGCTAAGATATCTCTATTGGCATGGATATCCTTTGGAATCACTGTCATCAAGCTTTTATGCGGAGGACCTTGTAGAACTTGACATGTGTTATAGCAGCTTAAAACAACACTAGGAAAATGACATGATATGATTATTGATAATTTATTCATGTTTCTTCTTTAGTTAATCTTAAAGTCCATGATTTAATGCAAAATCTAATTTGGATATATTCAAGGATATAAAAATAGTAATATATAATTATTTTTTATTTAAAAATATTTATAAATGTATGTTTTTCTCATATTTAATTATAAATTTTATTAAAAAATTATAAGTGACGATCATGTTTTCCTTATTTTATTTACAACAAAAGATATAAAAATTATCTTGATGGTTTTATATTTTTAAAAATCACTTAAATCAAATTTGAAAATGAAAGTTTAATGTCTCATACTGTGAAACTACCAATGGTGGGTGATTCGTTCCCAATTGGTGTACCAGCTAATTCATGTCCTCTCAATGGTCCCCGGCAATGACGCCATTTGATTCGTGTCTAGCTGGTGTACCTTGATTTTGATCCTCAGACGAAAGTAATCAACAAAATTTATAACCTATTACACCATGTACTAGGATAGCCTCAGCTAGCATAGCATAGTGGCTCTAGGATCGTTCACTGGGATGGGTTTTCACTCCACAATTGATATTAATTCAAAGCTGAATTGGTGCTTTTTCATTTCAAGGCTAGCTTTAAAAGAAAACATAAAGATGTTTGAAAAGGCTTGATTTTAAACTAACCAAAAATAGTAACTGATTTTAATTACAAAGAAAAGTGTTTCTTGGAGTTTCAGATCACTAGGCTTAGGTTCCTAATACAAAAAGAGAGTTCCGGTCACTTGTTTCTTTTCCTCGCATTGGGGATTTAACATATAGTTACTTCCCGAACCGGTGTGGTACAGATGTTTCCCCTTAATGGGTTCAAACACTAAATCCCTGTCACTGATGCATCTTGCAATGGCTCATACCGCTCACCTAGCATTTGCCATTCAAGGTGATCTTTAACCTTGGATTACCCGTCAAAAGCTCGTAAGAGATAACTAATGGATGTCTCCTTAGAGTCCAAAAGCTTACCAAGTGTTGGCTATTCTAGAAAATCCTACCTTCAAACCACCTCCCAAAGGCTTGCAAGAGATAAACTAGTGTAACTCAATAGACGGAGTCCACTTGCCTTACCAAGTGTTGGCCCAGGTGATTTCAAGGCTTTTTAAGTTAACTAAAAAGATAGAAAACATTAACAGGTCACACTTTCTCTCCATTAAAAACTTGAAACAACAAAACTTCCAATTTTTGCATGTGGAAACTTACCCGGCTTTCTTCACTCCAAGAGACAAAGAGCCTAGCCACTCATCCTCTAAGGAAACATCCTCAAAGTTTGTTTGGCTAGAAATAAAAATAACGAGAAAACAAAAATATGAAGGAAAAGCAGAGCAAGTGCTCTGTAGATATATTTCTTACTATGATCCTCCTCTCGTCAGATTACATCTATGATCTCCGATGGATCTCTTTTCTTTACATTGGTTCAAAGATATATATAGAGAAGATATTTTCTAAGAAATATCCCAATAATATCTTTGACTGATTACAAGGAGAAAATAGAAATTTACACAAAATATCTTGAGAAAAAATCTAACTTAGTCGGTGGCAAATATGTGAGTTTACACAGGTGGATTTCACAAGTTTGAATTGTCCATTTTGCAAGTTTGAACTTTGATTTTGCAAGTTAAATTTGTGATTTCACAACTTGGAGGTGATTCCGCAACTTGGAGATGATTTGCAACTTGTTTCGCGGCTTGGAGGTGATTTCGCAATGTGGTTTGCAACTGCGAAGATGGAGTTTCAACTTGCGAAGTGGCACATGTGTGCTTGGAGGTGGTTTCGCAGCTGCGAAACACCTTGCGAAATTTCGCAGCTGCGAAATGGGCTTTGGGCTACGAAATTTTCGTACAGCTTGATGCAGTTGTCTTCAAACGGCCATAACTTCTTCATTTCAACTCCAATTTGTGCACCATTTGAAGCGTTGGACTCCTGACTTCCCAAGCTTCAAAACTACATATAGTATGCATGAAATGGAATCCAGAAAGTACTCAAAATATGTCCAACAGTTGCTGTCCTCTTGAATTCTTCATGTTAGATTCCTCTGTTTTTCCTCCTTGCATTCTTGATTGGCTTTGGCAAAGAACTACGAAGCTCCAAAGCTTGGATTCTTCATGTAAATGAGCTTCCATTTTCTTTTCCATGGATTATACAAAGATCTCCCTCATTCTTGGATTGCTTTGGTGATCAAAAAGCTATCAAAAACACCAAAACTTAACGTAATTTGATTAGAAATGATTGCAAGGGTCCTTAACATGTCAATTGAGTTAAAAGGTAATAACTACTACTCAAAAGTGTTTAAAAGAGTTAATTACAAGCTATAAAATAGCACTTTTTGAGTAGTAATCAGTGGGGGTGGTTGATGGGTTGTACAGGTAGTTCTTAGATTTTAGCCTAAAAATTACCAATTTTTTTAATGAATTTTTTAATTAGATTGATAATTTTTAAATAATTCAGTAACTCCACTCGCATAAGGAAATAAGCAACATACATGGAAGACCTCTCACAAAGTCCCCCAGAGACTTTATGGATGTAAAAAATCATGAGATTAGAGATTCCAGAGACAAAATATATAGTCTTAAACTAGGGTAAGTAGAATAAAACAATCAGTTTTATCTAAATAAACTAATGTAGAATAGAAAAGAAAAAAGATAATTAAAATTAATTTATTTACCAAAGTTTTATTTTAATATTTAATTGTGTGCATGGATATTTACTTAAATATAACATATGCAAGTATTGATAATAAGTGCAACTTGACAACGTTTTTCCATGAAAGTCAAGCTATTGTAGAGGTTGTATAAGGGTATGTTAAGGGACAAAAGTGATTTTATTGTATCGAACAATATATAACAACCATTATAGTTTGTTTCCCTTTGAAAGGTCTAAACCGTCAGCTAAATCCATGGAGATATTAAAACATCTTGTGAAGGAATGAGCAATGGTTTTAGCAAACCTTATTAAGTGCATAGCATTAGGAAGGCGTTAGAGTTTATGGTTATTAATACCTTTCAAATTATAAAAAAAAAATTATAATCATGGAAGAAAGTGAGCAATCTCTTTTGGTCATTGCAATGCATGCTTGCTATATTATATAATGAGGCTTGACTTAGTCATAGGAGTGATTGAGCTCACAACTTTCATATTGACACATATCATGTTAGACATTGATCATTAATTAGATAACTTTACTAAATGACTTTTCTAAAGTGTTAAACTTGCCTAGTCTCTTAATTTTGAAATGATTAATGGATTCAAGGTTCTTGCTTCTTTATTTCTTTAACATACAACATATTATGCCACAAAACTTATTTATTTCACTTAACATATCTTTCTAATAAAAAAAAATGTTGATGCTCACCTATAAATCTAAGAGTAGCCTAAAGGACTAGCTGTTGAAGAAGAATGAAATTTATGGCTTCATTAATCACTCATAGTAGGAATTTTTCTTGACATGTTCCTTTTTTAGGCTTAAACATTCCTTGTACAGTATCTTATAAGCTATGTGAAAACTCATGTCATTATCATCGAAGTCACTTAACTCACTTAAAGGTTTTTTAAGGGAGGTTATCTATTAACATTTGTCACAAAGGCAATGAAGTTAATGCACTCACAACATTCATTTAATTTATTTCACTTGTTTAATTAGATTTGAATTCACTCCAAGTTCTTTGTATGACCTTTTTATCCTTTGAGGGACAATCAAATGCAAAATGACCCTCTTTGCCACATTTAAAACATTCAATTTCAAGCCTTTCTCCATATTTTTCTCTTTTCCCATTGATTTTCTCTATTTTTTAACCATTATTTAATTTTTTTTATTGGATTTTTGTAATTTCATATACTTGAATTTTTTTAGCAAACCTTGTAAATTTTCCCTTTGACATTTTCTCATCATCATCACTTTTAGAACTTAGAGACTATTCTTCAATAGCATTTAAAGCAACTCCTTCCCCTTTCCTAGGTGATTCAAGATTCATCTTTAATGATTTCACATCCTTAGATTCCTCAATGGTGGTCACATTTGCTCTAAATCTCTTCGAGAGAGATCTTAATTTTTTTTTTTTTTAACTTTATAGTTAGGAATAGGTTCACCAATATTAAAACTAGAATTCATACTATCCATCAATTTTGTATGAAAATCTCCTAATGGTCTCAAACCTAAAGGTCAACATTTGAAGTTTGGACACTTTAACAACATTGTTGGAGAATATCCCAAGCCCCCTTAGCCGAAGTGCATGTAGCAATCTTTCAAAATTCATCCATGCTAATGACATTGAAAATAAATACATGACTCTTGCATTGTTTTTATTAGCATCATTTTCACTTCTATACCATTTCAAATTAGGCTTGACAACATTCGTTAGTCTACTTTCTCTATCCAACACCTTCGATGGAGACCAACCAAATTTAATAGTGTTTCAAACCTTTTTGCTTTGTATTTTGAAAAAATAATGCATTCTTACTTTCTAATGGAAATGATTTTTGCTGATTAAAAAAAAGTGGTCTCCCAATAGAAGCACCCTCTTGATGAGGTTTCATATTTGAGATTTAACTACTGAAAATGATTTTTGTAGCATAAACCCAATCTAGTACTAATTGTGGATGAATCTTAATGTAGACTCTCCATTTTGTCCTCCTAGAACATGTCATATTAAGTATTTGTCCGATACTTTACAGCAATTCCTTGGTGGCCCATTATTACTCGTGCACCCTATCTTTTCTAAGTCACCTTGGGGACTTTGGTTGAGGGGTTTATTGAACTCCATTTTGACTCTTGGCAGCCCTAATTTAGACTTAGGCTCACTTAGGTACCCTAGGTTCATTTAAGTACACCTTTGGCCCATTTAGACACACCTGACCCATTAGGCACCACCCTAGGTCCACTTAGGCACCACTTTAGGCCCACTTAGATATACTTGGCCCATTAGGCACCACCCTAGGCCCACTTAGGTACCTTAGGCCCACTTAGACACCCTAGGCCCATTTAGGCACCCTAGGTTCATTTAAGTACACCTTAGGCCCATTAGGCGCACTTGGCCCATTAGGCACCACCCTAGGCCCACTTAGGCATCTTAGGCCCATTAAGCACCACTTTAGGCCCATTTAGATACACTTGGCCCATTAGGCACCACCTTAGGCCCACCTAGGCACCCTTAGGTCTACTTAGGCACCTTAGACCCATTAGGCATCACTTTAGGCCCACTTAGATACACTTGGCCCATTAGGCACCACCCTAGGCTCACTTAGGCACCCTAGGCCCATTTAGGCACCCTAAGCCCATTTAGGCACCTTAGGCCCATTTATGCACCCTAGGCCCATTTAGGCACCCTAAGCCCATTTAGGCACACTTGGCCCATTAGGCACCACCCTAGGCCCACTTAGGCACCCTAGGCCCACTTAGGCACACTTGGCCCATTAGGTATCACCTTAGTCCCACTTAGGCACCCTAGGCCCATTTAGATCATTTTTTTTTGCATGGATGCATGGTTTGCATGGTTTGCATGGCTGCATATCTCATATGGCTTGCATGTGCTTGATTTTGTTTTTGTTTTTTTTTTATCTTTCTCTATTTATTAGTTTTATTCAAGACATTGTGTCAAATGATATTGGAATGGTTAGAATCTATAGGAGAAAAAGTTACTAGCAGAAGAGCCTGATGAAATTAATGTTAGGGCTAATTATTCTGGCCCCAAATTTAAATTAAAATTCTAGTTTAAATTCAATTGTAGATTCTCAATTTCATTGCATTTTCTAATTCTCTTAACTAAATTTTATATTCCAAAAATAATATTAAACTCTAAGTTATCCAAGAAAAATGAAAAATAAAAAATAAATTGCATCAAGAAATAATATAATATAAAATCATAACCTTTATTACATAGAGGGGAATAACTGGTCCTTCAATGGCATCAATCCTTTCTTTCCTCCACAAAATTTAAAAATCATACTTGTTAGTATTATTAGCTCCACCATTTGCTCCTTAATTGTATTCACCATTAGCTCCTTAATTGTAGACTAATTCCTTGATTTTCTTCCATTTGATGTGGCCTTCTTTCCTTAGTTCTACTATAAATAGGCTAAGATGTAAACTTGTTATATTATGAAATATAGAAAGATCATTCTTTCAAAGTTTTTTCTCAATATTTTTGTATCAATACTCATTGATAAATATTAATTCTTGATGGAAACATCTTGAAAATGCAATATATTCATATAACATCATCCCTAATCTCAAATCAGCATAATTAACTCTAGTCAAAATATTTATTTTTTCTTTTTTTTCTATGTTGGGATGAATTTAGAATTTATTGGAATTGTTTCATAAACCAAAGCAATTTAATTGTAATTTAATAAACCAAAATAAAATACTGACATTTCAAAATAAAAAACGTAAGCAATCGGTTCCTTTTTATTGCTAAAATTATGAAATCAAATACGAAAGTGTGAAGGGGAAAAAAAGTCCGTCCAATATTTCAAAATTTTGTGATTTTTAGGTTTTGAGGAAAAAAAATGTTTCAACAATTTGTTATTTATAAGCTTTGGAAGTGAATTGAAAATTCAAGGTATAATCAACACTGTTATCTTATATCTCCTCCTGACTGGGAGTATTGATTAGCAGACTATTTTCCAAACTTAGGATCTTTATATCCTCTTTAATAAAAGAACACAGCAAAAGTGTTTCTCCAATAATTGCAGGGCAATACTCTTTCAAGAAGGTAAGTATGTTAAGTTTCAAATGTTGGGAGGGCAAGTCATACAACCAGTCTTTGGTTCTTTTAGGTTATGTTAGGTTCTGGAAAATACCAAGGAAAGAAAAAAATGTTAAGGAAAATTTATCATATTTAGTTATCCCATTCAACAATAATTAATATTAATTAGAAATTTATACGTTTTTAAGTTATTTAATCCTTCCCTCAAATTTTCCGGGAACAAACATAGCCTTAGTATTTTCTCATACTTACAAATACCATCTTGTGATAGACCTAATGAAAGTGTTTTAAGTTTCAAATAAAGGCCAATATCATATAAGAAGGGAGGTGATTGCCCTTCCTGTGTGGGATGGAGGTCAAAAAAGATGAATAAAGGATAACGGTTTCCATAGAAGACCTCTTTATGTATGGTATTCTAATGGAGCTTGAACAAATGACAAAGGATTGCCCAAGTATAATATCCCTTGTCGTTGAAGTATTGAAAAACATGTAGCTCATGCCAGCTAAAAACATTACATGATTTCATACTATGATCTTCATTGTTTTGCCTACTCTGGCAAAATGAAAACACCTGAATATGTGATCCAAGTATTCCATCCTTATTCCTGTTGAGAAAATTTGGATACAATGGAGAAAAGAAACACTCTCACACACTCACTTTGATACAATAAAACTCTCAAAGATACAAAATAAGAACAAGAAGAAGAAGAACACAAGAAAGGCTCAAACAAGTTCTTGGAACTTTGTCCAAAGACTCTATTTCCTCCCACCTCTAGAAATCTTTAGGGAACTAATGGAAATAGTCTTGGGATTGATCAAGCCTTTTCACTTTTCTGCATAAGATTTCAAAAAGAAGAAAAGTAATATAAAGCACTCTTAGGGTTGAAAAAAGGTTACAAGGATGAGAAAAAACTCATTATCTTCCTCAATCTCTTCATCTTTGTAACATTCAAAAATTAAATCATATGTTTAATTCACACATTAAACATGATTTAATCTCAAATGTGTAACTCTCTTACACTTAACCTCTTAAGTTTATAAAGTTACAAAGATGAGAAGACTCATTGTCTTCCTCAACCTTTCAAGTTTTGTAACATTTCAAAACTTAATCATGTGTTTAATTCACACATTAAAAGTGTAACCCTTCTTACACTTTATTTTCAAAAGTTATTTTTCAAAAGTGTAACTCTTCTTACACTTTATTTTTAACCAACAATATATATATATTTATATAAATATAACAATCCCCTACTTGGTTAAAAATAAACATCAACCCTTATAACCTTAACAGTGAAAATGCATAAAATAAAATATCTTTTGATTTGAATTTTACCTTAGTGTAATTATCACAAAGCTCCGTTGAAATCCCAGGTTGCTTGTAGCATTGAACCAGTTATTCCTTGTAATGAAACCGGTAACAACACACACACTTCCACTAACCACACGAGTGCCCATTATTTTCTTGCTTAGCACTTTTATGGCCATGTGCTCAATCCATTCATGAACTTTCTTGAAAGAAACTCCAACTCTCATGAGAGGCGGCACCACCCCTAAGTTCACATAGGTGAAATTCTTCCAGCATCCTTGTTACCTTTAAGATGCTTGTCACACATAGACTGAATTTCATTAAAAGCTTTAAGCTTAACCCTCCAACGGTAACAACCAGCATTAATCATCATAGATGGAACTCACATATTCTAATGCTGCCACAACCCACTTATCAATGACTTGTTTTTACCTATTGAACTTAAGACTAGTCATTTCTTAGTATTAAGTTGGGTTACCATCATTGGTGAGTTTTATTTAAGGAGTTTTAGTCCCATCCCTCTAGATGTTATCCTTACTAAATCTCTTGTAAGAGGTTTAGTAAAAGGATCCGCCAAGTTTCCACTTGACCTCACAAATGAAATTGAGATGATTCCATTTTGAATCAATTGTCTTACATACTCATGTCTAATGCTTATATGTCTAGACTTCCCATTGTACACTCCACTGTATGCACGAGCTAGAGTGGCTTGACTATCACAATGTATCGATACTGTTGACACATTATTTGCAGTAAAAGGGATGTCCATCATTAGATCCCTAAGCCACTCAGCTTCTTTTCCAGTTGCAGCTAGAGCTATAAACTCTGCCTCCATGGTTGAGTGTGATATACAAGTCTGTTTCTTGGATCCTCAAGAGACAGCCCCACCACCAAGTGTAAACACCCAACCTGTGGTAGATAAATTATCTCCCACACTCGATATCCATCTTGCATCTGAATACCCTTCAATTATAGCAGGAAACTTTGAATATTGGAGGCTTAGTTCTTTGGTATTCTTTAGGTAACCAAGAACTCTACCAATAGCTTTCCAATGTTCCACTCTTAGATTGCTAATAAACCTACTTAGTTTACTAACTGCAAATGAAATGTCAGCCCTAGTACACTGAGCAGCATACATAAGACTTCCAATTGCACTTGCATACTCAAGTTGAGCCACCGATCTACCATCATTCTTTTCAAGTTTTATACTTGAATCAAATGGAGTATTAGCATCTTTAATCTTGAGATGACTAAATTTGCTAACTACTTTCTCAATATAGTGGGTTTGGTTCAAAGCATAACCCTCACTATTTCTTTTCACTTTGATACCCAATATAGTATCAACTTCTCCAAGATCTTTCATCTTGAAGGTTGAGGATAGAAACCTTTTCGTTTCTATTATTCCTTTCATGTCATCACTCAAGATTAACATGTCATCCACATATAGACACACTATGACCATATAGTCATCACAAGTCTTAGAATATAAGCACTTGTCCACATTGTTGTGTCTAAATCCATCCGAAAGAATAACATGATCAAATTTTTCATGCCATTGTTTGGGATCTTGTTTTAAACCATATAATGATTTGACAAGCTTACACACTTTGTTTTCATTCCCCAGTAGAACAAAACCTTCCGGTTGTTCCATGTAGACCTCCTCATTGAGATTCCCATTCAAGAATGCCGTTTTGACATCCATTTGATGAACAAATAGATTATGAATTGATGCCAAAGCAAACAATATCCTAATCTATGTTGTTCTAGCCACCGGCGCATAGGTATCAAAATAATCAATACCTTCTCTTTGTTTAAACCCCTTAGCTACTAATCTAGCCTTAAAGGTTTGAATCATGCCATCGGTGTGATATTTCCTTCGAAATACCCACTTGCACCCTATTGGTTTAGATCCTGGTGGAAGGTCTACCAATTCCCATGTTTGGTTGGACATAATTGAATCCATTTCATCATTGATAGCCTCTTTCCAAAAAGCAACATCTCTAGAAGCCATAGCTTCTTTGTATGTTTTGGGATCCTCCTCTATTTGAAGTACTATAGGAATTTTTCTTATAATATCTTCTCTATTTCCTTCTACTAAGTAAAAGGAAATTCTTTGAGAGTCAATCTCATCCGATCCCAACACTTTCTCTTTTCTAGCTCTTTGGCTTTTCCGAGGCACAATGGGTTGCTCAACAACCTTTGAAGGTGTCTCCTCTAGAGACTCTCCAACACTAGTAGGTACCTGAAAATTGCTATCACTCAACCAATTCTCAAAGAACTCTACCTCTCTTGATTCAATTATCACATTAGACTCCAAGTCTAATAGCCTATAAGCTTTGCTATTTGAGGCATAGCCTACAAATGCACACTTAATGGCTCTTGGACCCAATTTTGTTTTATTTGGATCCGTTTTCTTGCAATAAGCAAGACACCCCCACACTTTGAAGTAACCTATATTAGGCTTCCTTCCTTTCCATAACTCATATGGAGATATCTCATTTTTCTTCATAGGAATTCTATTCAAAATATGGCAAGCAATCAACAAAGCTTCACCCTACAAATTGAAATTCAATTTAGCATGCAATAACATAGCATTCACCATTTCCAAGAATGTTCTATTCTTTCTCTCCGCTATGCCATTGTGTTGAGGTGTATAGGGTGCGGTGCACTCATGTATTATGCCATATTCTTCACAAAAAGAATTGAATTCACTAGAGAAATATTCACCACCTCTATCACTTCTAAGCACCTTAATATTTTTTCCTAGTTGATTTTCAACTTCGGCTTTGTAAACTTTAAAGGCATTGAAAGTTTCACTTTTGTTTTTCAACAAAAACACATAGGTAAATCTAGAACAATCATCTATGAATGTAAGAAAATACCTATTTCCACCTTTTGTTAACATGCCATTAAGTTCACAAAGATCACTATGTATTAAATCAAGCAAATTAGATGATCTCTCAACACTATGAAAAGGCATTTTAATCATCTTTGATTTAACACATATTTCACACTTTTCAAATTTCTTGGTATCACAAGCAATCAAACCACATTTCACAATCCTTTTAATAGTGCTTAAACCAACATGTGCAAGCCTATTATGCCACAAAAATAAAGAATTTGAATCACACATATAAGCAGAAGTAGAAGCCATTTTAATGATATTGTCATTGGTACAAAGTTTGATCATCCCATCACAAGAATACCCCTTTCCCACAAAGTTCCCCGATTTGGATAAAATTAGCTTACCAGATTCAAACACCGCTTTGATACCCGGTTTGCCAAGAAAATCCCCACTAACCAAATTTTTATTCATATCGGGGACATACAATACATTTATAAGGGTAACCTTTTTGCCGGAGGTAAAAGCAACTTCAATAGTGCCCTTGCCAAGCACCTTGGATCTTCCTTCATTGCCCATTTGAACCTCTTGATCTCCCTTTGCATCTTCAAAGGTCTTGAAAAAAGATTTGTAATAGGTAACATGAATTGTGGCACAAGTGTCATACCACCATCCTTGCACCTTTCCTTGGACAACGCACACATCGCTTAGTGTTGCAATGATCTCTTCATCAATTGCATTCACTACAGCCCCTTTTTGGTCCTTTCGGTACCTACACTCCCTAACATAATGCTCGGGTTTTCCACACACAAAACAAGGACCTTTCTTGCCCTTAAATTGCTCTTGATTTTTCTTGGGGCTCATATAATTTCCGGAATTCTTTTTGTCGTTGTTATTTTTATCTCTAGGATGATTGGCCTTTGAAACCGCATTGGCTTTGTTAGTCCCATCATTGGACTCTTCCACCATTTTGTCTCTTGATCTCGATTCTTCCTCAATGCGAAGATGTTTTTGAATCTCTTCCAAGGAGTAATCTTCACTCTTATGGAAAATCCTCTTCCGGTAACCTTTCCAACTTGATGGTAATTTAGCCACAATAGCACCAACTTGGAAGGCCTCCAGAAGTTCAATTTTGAGAACTTTCAACTTATTCACAATTACTTGCAACTCATGAATTTGTGGTAAGAGAGGTTTTTCATCAAAACATTTGAAATCTATGTATTGAGAAATAAGAAACTTTTTGGTACCTTCTTCCTCGGCTTTGTACTTGTTTTCAAGAGCCTCCTAAATCTCCCTCGCGGAATTGGTGTTGGTGTAGAGATCATATAGCCTATCGGATAAGGCGTTCAAAATATGACCCCTACATATGAGCTCATCCTCCTCCCTCTTCTTCCTTGCCGCCACCACTTGAGGTGTGTCATTTTCCTTTGGTTCCGGTAAAGGTGCCAAGATAGGATCAAGGATGTAGAAAATCTTGAGTGCTATGAGAAGGAATCTCACCTTGTCTTGCCACCTAGTGAAGTTGGAACCATCAAAACGATCCAACCTCACAAGGTCTTGGTTCATAATCTTGATAGTCTCTCCTTCCATTGAAAATAGAGTCTTTGATTGTTGAGAAAATTTGGATACAATGGAGAAAAGAAACACTCTCACACACTCACTTTGATACAATAAAAATCTCAAAGATACAAAATAAGAACAAGAAGAAGAAGAACACAAGAAAGGCTCAAACAAGTTCTTGGAACTTTGTCCAAAGACTCTATTTCCTCCCACCTCTAGAAATCTTTAGGGAACTAATGGAAATAGTCTTGGGATTGATCAAGCCTTTTCATTTTTCTGCATAAGATTTCAAAAAGAAGAAAAGTCATATAAAGCACTCTTAGGGTTGAAAAAAGGTTACAAGGATGAGAAAAAACTCATTATCTTCCTCAATCTCTTCATCTTTGTAACATTCAAAAATTAAATCATATGTTTAATTCACACATTAAACATGATTTAATCTCAAATGTGTAACTCTCTTACACTTAACCTCTGAAGTTTATAAAGTTACAAAGAGGAGAAGACTCATTGTCTTCCTCAACCTTTCAAGTTTTGTAACAATTCAAAACTTAATCATGTGTTTAATTCACACATTAAAAGTGTAACCCTTCTTACACTTTATTTTCAAAAGTTATTTTTCAAAAGTGTAACTCTTCTTACACTTTATTTTTAACCAACAATATATATATATTTATATAAATATAACAATTCCTTCACTGTATTCTATTTGCCCATAATTCTGGTTTTCTAAATAAAGCTAAAAGCATATATAATCCAGTGTTCTTCATGTTTGCTGGTGTTTGTAACTGTTGACTCACCACTTGTGTCATGCTTTACCACTTACAGGACTGAGGCTCATGTTATTGAGGAGATTACTTCCACTGTTTGGAAGAGTTTAAATCGGGAATTCTTACATGTTGGGATGGATCGACGAAGGGCATCTTCTACTTGTACTTCTACTGGTTCATGGGATTATGAAGTTTTCTTGAGCTTTAAGGGTGAAGATACCAGATACAATTTCACAGATCATCTCTATGCAGCTTTGTATCAGAAAGGGATTCGTACCTTTAGATTGGATGAGATCAGGGGAGAAGAGGTTGCATCAGCTCTTTTTAAAGCTATTGAGAAGTCAAGGTGCATCCTTGTGGTTCTCTCAAAATACTTTGCCCACTCCGGATGGTTTTTGGACGAATTGGTGAAGATCATGGAGTGCAGGAACCAAAATGGAAAAGTAATTCTTCCAGTTTTCTATCATGTGGATCCTTTCGATGTGCGAAAGGAGGAAGGGTGGTATGGAGAAGCATTAGCCCAACATGAATCAAGAAACATTTTTGGCCACAAGACACAGAGGTGGAGAGCAGCTTTGAGGGAAGTGGGCAGTCTTTCTAGATGACATGTACATAATGGGTAAATATAGCTTGTTCCATGCAATCTTTTGCGAGTATCCTTTATTTTTTTACATAAATAATGACAAAACATAAATCTATTGAACGATATATTCGACATATGTATCTTTCCTAAAAAATCAAAATATGATGTGCCCCCTTGAATGGGAATGCTAATGTTCAAGCTAAGCGTTGGTTAACTGCATGTCTACTTTATTATTCATTATTTGATTCAAGGCTTCATTCTGGTTATTAACAGATTACCCAGGTTCATGGCCCATATACAGTGTTAAAATCTGCTTCATCAATTAAAATAGAGAAATCATAGATTTTCTAAATTATTTCCCAGAATTAGTTCTCATAGGCCCTGTGACTATTTGAAATGTAAGGGGCAAACATGATGTTTTTCTCAATAGAGAGCCAATTTGGAGGAGTTTTTTCTTCTTCTTCTTTCTTTCTTTCTTTCTTTTTTTTTTCTTTTTCCTTTACTTTTTTTTTTAATGATATAGCGTTACTCTTTCAAAATATAAGTTGCATATAAAAGGTCTCAAGACTCAAAGTCATGCAGATGAGACTCAAGATAGAAGGCCAAAGTTTCTTGATGAGACTTTAAAGTATGATACTTTTAAAATGTCATCTACTTTGTTTTTGTTCAAAACCAAGTCTTTCAAACTTAATCCCTATCCTTGAAATGCCAGAAAGGAACCCCTTTTTAAATTTGTTCACACATGCAAAACTGTAGATTTCAATAAGGTGTCTCATTGACATATGATTTTTTTGGGTGGGCTTTTGTTTCCTGTTTTTCATTTTGTTATGGGAAATGGCGATTGTTTTGGTTGTATATGAAAATGATGATGTTTTATTTTGAATTGCATGTGTGATTAAGATACATTACTTTTATTGATTTGATAATCACAGATAATTGTCTGAAGCAGGATTTCGTTGTAATCAATATGACATGGAATAAGTTGATTTTCAGTAAAATCATCTCTTTTTTCTTCATCATTTATTTCTTTCTTAAGATATCATACACAATATAAGTGAATATTTAACAAATGATTTATTTATTTTTCAAAATTGTTTTTTTTTCTAAAGATATATTTTTCTTTGACTAAAATTAGTTGGTCCGAATTTAAAACAATATTACATCTTCTTGTCCTTGCATTAATATTTAATTGGTTTCCTATTTCTTTGCATTTCTTTAAAGGGTTAATATATTGGTATGCACAAGCTTCTCTTCTTTATTTATTTTTATTTTTTTAGTGTTTTCTGATACATAAAAATACCATTAATTGATAGGACTAATGAAAAAGAAGTTTATAAAAGGAAGTGTGTAAAGTATCAAATAAAGGCTGACATCATCTAGAAAGGGACGTGAGTGCTCTTCCGGTATGGATAGAGGTTATCAGAGATCATTAAAGGACTATATTTAAAAGCCCTTTTTCTACGATGCTCTAATGGGGTGCTTGAAAAAATGGCTAAAGATCATCTAAGTATAATATCTCTGATTGTCTAAGGATTGTCGATCATGTAGTTCATGCTAGCTAAATAGATTTCATGCTTTCAACTTATTGATCTTTGTTGTAATGTATACTCAACATAATGAAAACACTTAAGTATGAGATATAATGTATTCATTCTTTCACCCCTAATGCATTCTATTTGACCATAAGTTAGGTTTATAAATGAAACTAAGCATAATCAATTTTAGTTCATGTTTTCTACTATTTGTTACTCTATTGGCTCATCCATGTATATGCCTTGCTGGTGGCAGGCCTGAGGCGGATTATATTGAAGATATTACTCGTGTTATTTTGATGAGATTTAGTCATAAACTCTTACATGTTGACAAGAACCTCATTGCGATGGATTATCATTTGGAAGAAATGGAAGAAATTTTTCCATGGATGATGGATTCAATATCAAATGATGTTCGCATGGTTGGGATCTATGGACTTGGAGGAATTGGTAAGACAACCATTGCCAAAGTTTTATATAATCGAATTGCTGCTCAATTCATGATTACTACCTTTATTGCAAATGTTAGAGAGGATTCGAAAAGTCAGGGTCTACTTCATTTACAAAAGCAACTCCTTCATGATATCTTGCCAAGAAGGAAGAACTTATAAGCACTATTGATGAAGGGATCTATATGATAAAAGACAGGCTTTGCTTTAAAAAGGTTCTTCTTGTGCTTGATGATGTTGATGATTTGAACCAATTGGAAGCCTCAGCTGGTGATCATAATTGGTTTGGTCCAGGTAGTAGAATTATTGTAACAACTAAAGATAAGCATTTGCTAGAGGTGCATGAAGTGGATACATTATATGAGGCTAAGAAATTAGATCACAAGGAAGTTGTTGAACTCTTTTGTTGGAATGCGCTTAAACAGAACCACCCCAAGGAAGATTATGAAACACTTTCAAATTTTGTGGTACTGTAGACCCTCAATTTTGTCCCTTTAGCACATGTCTTTAAATTCGTTTTCAGTGTTCCACAATAGTTCCTTGGTGGCCCATTGCTACTCATACTACTTACCTTTTTTTGAGCCACCTCGGAGATTTTGGTCGAGGGATTATCTGACCCCTTATTGTGACCCTTGACAGCCCTATTTTAGACTTAGGCTTTTCGTTCATTTTTAGGATAGCTTTTAGGGTTGCCCATTTAGGCACCCTAGGCCCACTTAGGCACTCTAGGCCCATTTAGGCACCCTAGGTCCACTTAGGCACCCTAGGTCCACTTAGGCACCCTAGGTCCACTTTAGGACACTTAGTTCATTAGGCACCCATGTACGGCCGTTTAAACACTTCATCGGGCTTAACTTTTATATATATATATATATATATAGATAACTTTTATTATTATTATTATTATTATTATTATTATTATTGCATGTATTCGATAATTATATTTATTTTGTTTATTCATTTTCATTTTTTACTCTTTATTTGTTTATTATTATCATTGTCATTATTATTACTATTACAATTTTTATTTTTATTTTTATTTTATTTATTCACTTATCTAATAGGAAATTGCTTGAATTGTTTAGACTCCAAAATGTGCATATAGCCCCCTTATTGAATGATGGATATATAATCTAGTCTCTCATTGTTCTCTTTCTTTTCTTTTAAATCATATTTTATTTTATTACCAATCTCATGATTTCCATTAGTTTATTCTCTTTTCTTCTAATTTTATTTTTATTTTTATTTTTATTTTTATTTTCAATTTAATTTTATTCTGTTTTGCATGAGGAAATTATTGAGAGAGCTTGCTACTGTTAAAGATGGGGCTGTCCGGTTTGAAGTACCAGAAGATATTAAATCCTAAAGCCTTAATTTTGGAGCAGACCCTTGGAATGAGGATGAAGATTAGTTCTTCGATGACGAAGATTCTGATACAGAAGAGAAAAAAGAATCTCTTCTTACCAAACGTCAAGGAAAAGGTGCTGATTTTGTTCGTGCAGTACAGGAGATTGTTGATAGTTATGAGGAGTTGAAGAAACAGGATCAAGTTGATGATTTTAACTTTGCCAATGATGTTGTTGTGACAAATAGTGAGAATTTAGTGGACTCATCATCTAATTCTGGGTTGAAGGATCAGCCTGAAGCCCCCACAGTAGCAGTCAATTCAAGATTAAAAACTTCATATTCTGCCGAGGATAGAAGTGAACCAAAGCTACTTGAGAAAGTCCAGAATGAGTTGCTGTCGGTATTTGCCAACCAACTGCTTGAGAAGGAGCACTTTGGGTGCCATGTGTTGCTTAGAGATGACAAGGTGGATAATTTATCAAGGAAAACAAAAATAGGAAGGAAGTGGCCACACAACACGCATATAGTGGGCTGTAAGGGAGATTCCTTTGGGTTTTTTTTTTAGAAAGAAAAGTCAATTGATCTAATGACTTACCAAACAACATGCGGCTGCATCCTTGGGAAATCTCCAATGTGAACCACATGTATGCACTTTCCTATAACACGTGCATCGACGGAAAGGAAAGAAATATTAGAGTGAAGCTGCCATATAAAGGAGAAGGCGTTTTGAAGGGATAGGAGACGACTGTTGGGAAGGGATCAGCCTGCGTTTTGAAGCGTGAGAGGCTACTGTTTGGAAAGGATCAGCCTGCGTTTTGAAAATTCACATTTGCCTTGACTTAATTTCGTCCATTTTAACCAGTCTAGATGTGTTTGTGTGTTTGATTGATCATGTGCTAATTCTTGATTGTTATTTTTAATTGATGTGTTTCTCGAAAATAGTCATTAATTCTTGGTGGGTATATCGTTAGCTTATATGATCTAAGTTCGAATAGTTTATTTCTTTGGTAGTCTATGGTAAAATTTACTTTTCGGAGGCCATTGGAAAATAGTGAAAATTGACCTCCATTCCCACCACTTCAATTTTCTCAGTTGTCAAAAACTCTACTTTGCGATTTTAATCACTTTTGTTTTGCTTGGTATTTTGTTCCTTATGTCTTGTCGTTTTCAAATTAATTTCTTTTATTTTGAAATCCAACACTTTTCTTAAAAGATCCCTTTAAAAATCTATTTTCAAAAATTCATTTAGAGTTCTTAGAATCAAAATCTCATTTTTTAAAATAATGTGCAACCATGTTTTGATCGGTTCACATCTTTCAAATAAAATTACAGTTTTGAATAAAACACGAATCAAAGCTTGTGGTCCCAAATAAATGGGATAATTCTAAGCTAAATTCGTGTATATCGATTGGGGAATTGGTGAAACCCCTACATAAGAAAATCTTTTCAAGATTTATTTTTGTTGCCACATTTGACGCTTGTTGAAATCATGTCTATCTATTTTTTTTAGGAATTATATACAAGATGTATGTGATAATTGATTATTTTGTATACTTTGATCACTTTTGCTATGCTAATTAGATAACGAGCATGCTAGGATTTCTATATTTTATTATTTATTATCAAACCCCTTACAACTTGAGGAAGCACGTTACAAATTATCTATGCTATCCAGGTATGTCCTCTATCACCTACTTTCTGAATTTTGTGAATATGCTTGTCATTGTGAAATAATGCTTATGTCTAATAATGCTTGAGTGTTCTGATATACATGTTTCATTGTTTGATTATTTCTAATAAAATACATGCCGGATGATATATTGTTTAAATTAACCATCGATGTTTTATGATAGCGCTTGAGAAGCGGTCCGGGTACGCATCCTAACCTTCCTTTATTATGATTTGATCTTGTTTGGCATGCTATTTTTTGGAACCACCTAGCATACTTAGGTATCCATAAATAGCTGATTAATTGCCACACTTCCCTTAACTTTGTTAGTAGAGACCTCTTTAGGGCTTAGAGGGGTGCTACCTCCTAAAGGTATCTTCCCAATAAGTAATCTGATCCCCGGACCTAGACTCGGGTTTTCGAAGACATGCTTTTCCAAAATTATGGAGTCACTTTTTTAGGGTTTTATTTCTTGTTTTATTTTCCCTTTCAAAAATAAAATAAAATAAGTGGCGACTCCGACTTTTCCAAAAATTAATTTTTCACCAAAAGCGAGTCTCGCCAATCGAGTGGGGGCGCACGTGAAAAATGCGGGTCCACAGGTACATTATGTTAATGGTTTGCCATTAGGTCTTAAAGTTTTGGGTTGTTTCCTATATGGCAAGATAGTACGTCAATGGGAAAGTGAATTGCATAAACTAGAACGGGAACCTAACCAAGAAATTCAATGTGTGCTTAAGAGAAGTTATGATGAATTAGATTGCACACAACAACAGATATTCCTAGATGTTGCTTGCTTCTTTAATGGAGAGGATAAAGATTCTGTTACTAGAATCCTAGAGGCTTGTAACTTCTATGCAGAGAGTGGAATACGAGTCCTTGGTGATAAGTGCCTCATAAGTATTGTAGACAACAAGATATGGATGCATGATTTGTTACAACAAATGGGGCAAGACATTGTTGGACAAGAATTTCCTGAAGAACTTGGAAAATGGAGTAGATTGTGCTATCCTGATGTTGTAAGTCGTGCATTAACAAGAAAAATGGTAAGAGCAAACTGCAAATGAGCCTACTTTTAAACTTGAATGATATTTAGAATATAGAAGCTTCAATAATATCATTTTTGTTTAGGTTACAAATATTACTTGTATGTATTTTGCTCTTCAAATATTAAAGGCATACTCTTGAACTTGTCTATACCAAAGCCAATACACATTACTACTGAATACTTTATAGAAATATTGGGTATTTATCAAAACTTATATAAATATTGAGAAACATTATAAGAAATGATAAAATAAGCAATAATGCACTTATTGAAGTTATTTTTCTAAAGGAAACAATATATGTTTGATAACATTTCTGATATTTGATAATATTTACAAAACTTGAAAACATATTTAATATTAAAATGATGATTTATCTAGTTTGGATGTATTCACAGATATAAAAACATTAATATATGGATAATTTTTTTGTATTTATAAATTTCTTTATATTTAAGTAATATACAATATATATATATATAAACTTATTAAAAAATTATCATGATTGTTTTATATTTTTGAGAATTAGTTAAATCAAATTTGAAATCAAAATTTAA
The DNA here is from genome assembly GCF_030704535.1 of Vitis vinifera. Classification (NCBI taxonomy): domain Eukaryota; kingdom Viridiplantae; phylum Streptophyta; class Magnoliopsida; order Vitales; family Vitaceae; genus Vitis; species Vitis vinifera. The sequence continues at coordinate 27,583,429 of NC_081822.1, read as the reverse complement.
AATCTTATACCATGAAATTACCAAGGAGGTTGAATAGGTAATCCTTGGACATTAGCCTAAAAATCATAAATTTTTAGATTTTTTTTTTATGAATTCTTTAACTAGAATGATAATTATTGATTAACGTCAAGAATTCTAATCATACATGGAAACACAAGATATTCGTAAAAAAAACTACCCACAAGGTCTCTCAAAGACTTTTTCAAATGTCAAAATTCTCTCAAGTCTAGAGACTATAGAACTATAATCCACTTGATATTAAGAATTATATATCCAGATTTATCCAATAGCGGCTACTCCTTGAGATTTACACTATAATACCTACACTTTAACCTCACATCCATGACATAAAACTTTTGTGCTCCTTAATGGATTCCTTAATACTTTGAGGGGATATGATAATCTACCACAAACCCATGAATAATGGTGACTCAATTATACATTTTTTAAAAACAGAATTTGCAAAATGATGAAAATAGGAATAAAACACAAGGTAATATAGATTGATTATCAAAACAATAAAACACAAGAAACAAAAAAAAAACGAGTTGTTTTGTGTTTAAACATTTTGACATTTTAACTATTTATTAAGGACTATTGAAGGCTATTAATAATAGCCACGGGCATAATATATATATATATATATATATATATATAAAGAATAATCAAAGCATAATTAATTATTACTAGCATAAGGGTGTTCTTATAATTTAACTTAATAGTTATTTTAATAAGTATTTATATAATTTGTGGCAATCAATTTTTTTTTTTAAGTATTAGTTGTTAAATAAAAATGTTTGGTTTTTTATTGAAATGAAGTAATTAAAAATGATTAAATTGCTAGCCTTATAACAATCTTTTAAAAAGACTAAATAATCTAATATATTAAATAAATAAGAGATATTGTAACTAAATAAATAGATATATAGTAACTAAATATATAATTTAAATATAGTAACCAAATATGTTAATAACTTCCAACAATACCAACCTATAGTCCAAATCCCAAAAATGACATAACCTTCTAAGCATATGAATTTAGGTTGGCAATTTTATCATAAACCTAGAATATGATTGACATCAATTGAAACTCACTAGTTTCATCTCATTTTGGAATCCTATTTATTGGTTGATTTTATGAAGAATTACCATCATTACATCATCTTTTCCATGATAATAATATTTAGTGTGGAGCTTGGAAGCCCTCACTAAGATATTGCTTTATTTACATGGATACCTAAGTATATAGTGATAATGTGCTTCGAGTATAAAATTTACTACCATTTGCTTGTAAAACATCTTGAAAATGCAATAAATTCATATAAAATCATCCCTAATCTCAAATCAGCATAATTAACTCTAGTCAAAATATTTCTTCTTTTTTTTTCTATGTTGGGATGAATTTAGAATTTATTGGAATTGTTTCATAAACCAAGCAATTTAATTGTAATTTAATAAACCAAAATAAAATACAGACATTTCAAAATCAATAACGTAAGCAATCGGTTCCTTTTTATTGCTAAAATTATGAAGTCAAATATGAAAGTGTTAGGGGAAAAAAAAAGTCAGTCCAATATTTCAAAATTTTGTGATTTTTAGGTTTTGAGGGAAAAAAATGTTTCAACAATTTGTTATTTATAAGCTTTGGAAGTGAATTGAAAATTCTAAAGAATAAACTAAAAAATTGCCCTACTCATGAGCTGGTGATGTTAAATATTTATATAAGTTTTTCCTGTGTAATTCACCTGATGAACAAAACAAAGGTACCTAATATGCATCCATAAAAAATAGTTGCTACAACTAATAGATTATTCTAGAAGTTGAGTTGAGGTGGCAATCTACTATTTATCATCCCCTCGCAAGAGCTAATCAATTTGGGAACAACATAATGCTTACTACAAAAGGTCAACATCAATGTTCTTGGAAAATGCTTTGTAAGCACATCAACAAGTTGATCAATAAAGGGAATATATTCAATAACAAGATCATTATATAACATTTTGCCACAAATGAAATGGAGATTAAGTTCAATATATTTAGAGCAAGCATGAGAGAAAGGATTTGTAGTAAAATGAGTAGTACTCTGATTATCACACCACAAAAATGGAGGGGTAACCTATGCTATAAATAATTCCTAAAGCATAGATTAGATTCAAGTGAGCTCAGCAATTGCAATAACTATGCCACAATATTCTAATTTAACACTACTCCTTGAAATAACCCATTACCTAGTAGAGAACTAAAAACCAAATTCAGCCTAAGGAAGACACAATAACCATTAGGGCTTTTCTTGTATCGAGACAAGAGGCATTGCATCCGAATAAGCTTGAAGATGAAGAGAATCAACCATTTGTAAAAGAATACTAATAAAAAAAATCCTATTAAATATCGCAAAATGTGTTTCACAACTAACCAAAGGGCAAAAGTAGGCTAAGACATGAACTGGCAAACTTATTAACAACAAAAGATAGGTTTGGTTGAGTAATGGTGACATATTGTAAAGCAACAACAATGTTGTGAAGGGGCATTAGGAAATGTCTCCCCATCAGATTAAGGCAAGGTTGGACCCACATGAGTAGGAGTAGCAGCTAGTTTACAAGTAAGAATCTTTGTGCAAGTAAGCAAGTTCGTAATGTACTTGTGTTGACTAAGAAGAAGGGCTTCAAATGTATGAGTGACCTCAACACCAAAAAAATAATTGACAACACCAAGATCATATAGGGAAAGGAAGCGTTAAGGAAAGCAACCAATTGAGAGACTTGAGTAGAGCTACTACCAACAACTAATACGTTGTTAACATAGACCAGGATAATGATAAGATGAGGCTAATAATAAACAAACATTAAATTATCATCCCTTAAGCATCTAAAACCCCAGTTGCCTAATGTTAATCTTGATTTAGACAACCAAGCATGAGAAGCCTACGTGAGATGGTCATAAAGAGTCTTGTTAAGCTTGCAAACTTAGTCAGAATATTAGGATGAAAAAAATCCTTGTGGTTGGAATACAAATACTTGCTCATTTAAATCACCATTTTAAAAAGTATTATGCATATCCAACTAAGCAAACCATGCATCCAACCAAATGAGAGAGTAATCATGAGAACAATTCAAATAGTAGCCACTTTGACTACCATTGGACTAAAAGTAGTCAATGCCATGTGTTTGATGAAATCCCTTGGCAATCAAGCATGACTTAAAACATTCAACATTGCCATCAGAATTATTCTTGGACTTATAAACCCACTTGCAACCAAGAATATTGGTTTTCAAAGGTAAAGGAACTAGTGTATAAGCATCATTCTTCATCAAGGCATCATAATTAGTTTCCATAGCTTTTTGCTAATGAAGATCCTTGATAGATAGCTGAAAAGTAGACAACTCAGTGGAAGCATTAGCTTGATAAGTCTTATGTTTAAAAACACTAGCTTTGGCACAGATAAGCATAGGATGAGTATTAATAGTTGGAGCTAATAGATGCATCCTAGAGTCTAAAACCACTGGTTGAATGGGGGATGGGATAAGGAAATTGAAGAAGAATGAGAAGGAGAAGAAAAGGGCATAGGAATAAAAGCAAGTGGAAAAGTAAGGAGAGAAGATGAGTTGAAACATTAGGGAGAGTGCCTACAACCATAGGAAAACAAGATTCATCAAAGACAACATGATAAGTGATGTAAACTTTATCAAAGGTCCAATCAAGACAAAGATACAATTAGTGACGAGTGTGATAACCAACAAAGAGACATTTAGTAAACCAATATTGTAGTTTCTATTTATTGAAAGGATGAATAAAAGGATAACAAAGACACCCAAAGGATTTAAAGGAAGAGTCATCAAGAATTGACCCAAAAAGAACTTGATAAGGAAATTAAAAGTTTAACATATAAGAAGCCATTCTGCTTATAAGAAAAATAGCTGCACGAAATGCATACACCCAAAATTTGAAAGGCCTAGATGCTTGAGTGAATAAGGCTAACCGACAACATAATGATTTGTAGAGATGCTTGAGTGAACAAGGCTAACCTACAACATAATGATACTACCCAACCCTTTTATTGTGGAGTTTTAGGACAAGACAATCAATGTTTAATGCAATGATTGGCTAAGAATGAGAAGGCTTGAACTCACCCCTACCATCAAATTGATTATATTTTATCTTATTGTTAAATTGGTTTTCTACAAGATTTTTGAAGTGAACAAATATAGACAAAGCTTGACCCTTTGTATGCAAAGGATACAACCAAGAAAACAGAGAGTGAGATCACCTTCTTTACAATCTCAACATAAAGGTGACCTAAACAAGGATACAAAATGTCAAAAGTCTTAGAGGTAGCATTATTAACCGTTACAGCAGGATGATTAAAAGGCTCATGAGAATGCCAATCTGAATGAGAATTGGTTGATTCAGAGACTTGAAATTTGTACATGCCATTTTTAAGCTTGCCTTGAATAATTCCTTCTTTGTATTAAAATAGTTTTTAAAAGATAAGATCAAATATGAGACTTTTTAAAAAATTTAATTAACTAAAAATATAACTCCAACATATTATTTAAGAAAAAACATAGATCTCTTTGCTTTTCCAAGATGCTGATAAATTAAGTTGGGAAGTGTAGGGCTCATGAAGAAAAAACTTCGCAGCGGTGCGAGAATAACCTTTTGCTGCGAAGTGATTTCGCGGCCCTTTTTGGATGTCTGCGAAATCTCGCAGACCTCATTTTCTCTTGCGAAATGGTTCCTGGAGCTTCCCGATATTTATGCACCGACTCTTTTAGATCTTTTCTTAAGATATTTTTGTATAAATTTCCATTTTCTCCTTGTATTCAGCCACTCATGTAATTCCTTAGCTAAGAAGTATCCAAGGAAGGGTAAATTACCTTCCTATATAAACTCTCTTGTAAACACTAACAAGGGGATGCTCGGAGAAGCATGTAATCATATATGTAATCGATCAATATATAGAATATACAAAGCCTTGCTCTGTTTTTCCTTCTCTTTCATTTTTCATTTCTTTTCATTTTCTAGCCAACCAAACTCTGAGGATTTTTCCACAGAGGATGAGAGGCTAAGCTTTTTGTCTCTTGGAGTGAGGAAAGCCGGGTAAGTTTTCACATGCATAATTTGGAAGTTTTGTTGTTTTAGTTTTTAATGAAGAGAAAGTGTAACCCGTTAATGGTTTTTATCTTTTTAGTTAACTTAAAACGCCTTTAAATCACCTGGGCCAACACTTGGTAAGGCAAGTGATTTCCAACCATGGAAATGCACTAGTTTACCCCTTGCGAGCCTCTGGGAGGTGACTTGAAGGTAGGATTTTCTAGAATGGCCAACACTTGGTAAGCTTTTGGACTCCAAGGAGACATCCATTAGTTATCTCTTGCGAGCTTTTGACGGTTAATCCAAGGTTAAAGATCACCTTGAATGGCAAGTGCTAGGTGAGAGGTATGAGCCATTGCAAGGTGCATTAGTGAGAGGGATTTAGTGTTTGAACCCATTAATGGGAAGCATCTGTACAACACCGGTTAGAGAATTAACTATATGTTAATTCTCTAATGCGAGGGAAAGAAACAAGTGACCGGAACTCTCCTTTTTGTATGAGGAATCTGAGCCTAGTGATCTGAACTCCAAGAAACACTTTTCTTTGTAAGTAAAATCAGTTACTATTTTTGGTTAGTTTAAATCTAAACCTTTTTCATTCAAGCATCTTTATGTTTTCTTTTAAAGCTAACCTTGAAATGAAAAGGCACCAATTCAGCTTTAAATTAATATCATTTGTGAAGTGAAAACCCATCCCAGTGAACGATCCTAGAGCCACTATGCTATAGTAGCTTTGTCTTTGCTACCCTAGTTCATGGTGTAATAGGTTATAAATTTTGTTGATTACTCCCTCAATCAAGGAGCACCAACTGGACACGAATCAGCTGAGACACCAAGTGGGCACGAATCAAATGGCGCCGTTGCCGGGGATCAAACCTCGAATCAAATGGTGTCGTTGCCACTGCCGCTGCTAGGGACGAATCAAATGGTGCCGTTGTCGGGGATGGTACCACTTTACAGTGATATCACCTTTTCGGAGTACTTGTGATCTTCATCACAAGTTTGGTGACTTTTCTTTTCCTTTTACTAACTCTTTTTATTTCTTTATTGTTCATATTTTAGTATACCTTTTATTTAGTTTTTAGTTTACCTTAATTTTCTTTCTTTGAATTGTTTTTCGTTTGTTTTCTTTTGTGTTCTCTGTTTTTAATTCACAAGTTGCTAGTAATGCTATATTGAATACGAGATAGCAGAGGAAGCCATGAACTTCATGAGATATGTGGCTGAAATCTCAAGAGGATGGGATGAACCAAATGCTCGAGATATGGGAAGAATGACGTCTCAACCTAAAGCTAAGGGTGAGATGTATATTTTGAATGATGGTATGAACATGAAGGCAGAAATTGCAGCTATGGAAAGGAGATTGGAAGAGCTAGAAATGAACCATATGCAACCAATGCAAGCCATCTCTCAAACACCATTGCAAGCTATGCCTTGTGCCATTTGTCTATCTTATGAGCACTTGGTGGAAGAATGTCCTATCATTCCAACGGAGAGGGAAATGTTTGGTGATTGCAACACCTACAATTCCAATTGGAGGGACCATCCAAATTTCTCTTGGAAACCACAGCCACCTCAGTATCAGCAACCTGCTCAAGCACCACAGCAAGCCTCAAACCTTGAACAAACTATGGTGAATCTTTGCAAGGTCGTGGGAGATTTTATTGAAAAGCAAGAAGCCACCAATGCTCGAGTCGATCAAAGAATTGATAGAGTGGAGACTACTTTGAATAAAAGGATGGATGAAATGCAAAATGATCTATCTCAGAAGTTAGATATTCTCCAAGATTCAATCTCAAGGCTTGTCAACCTCAACACAGTGCAAGAGAAAGAAAACTCTCCTTCTCAACCTTATCAAAATTCTAAGAGTATCCATGAAGTGGTGGCTCAGGAGGGAGAACCTTCACAAAAGAGGGAAGTCAAAGAAGTGATCACTCTGAGGAGTGGTAAAGAGGTTGATCTACCCACATGCAAGCTAGAGCATAAGGTAGAGAGTGAAACAGAGAAAGAAAAAAGAGAGGAAATCAAAGAAAAGAAAAAGGGGAAAAGCATAGAGAAAGATGGCTATGAGGTTAATGTACAAAGAGAACCACAGAGGATAGTCATCAAGGAAGAATTGATGAAGAAACACATGCCTCCACCTTTTCTCCAAGCTTTGTATGGGAAAATCATACAAACCAAGTCTCAATTGAAGGATGCAAACTTCATATGGGATCCGGGCAAGCTAAATCAGGAGCAAATTTTTTGATGGACTTAGTCTTTTTAAAGACTAGCTAGTCCATATCTTTTTGTTTTGTTTTTTTTTACTTGTTTTAATTTTGATTTCAATGCTTTAATTTTGATTTTAATGCTTTAATTTTAGTTTTTTTTGATGTAATATAGGTTTTTGGATGATCAAAATCAAAAGGAATTGCAAAGAAATTGAAGGAAGTCTTTCGGAGCGAAATCGGAGCAAAAACGGGTAAAAAACAGGACAAAAACAGGGGAACAACAGGGGTCTGCGAGATTTCGCAGCCTCTGCGAAATCGGCACTTTGCTGCGAAACCAGTTCGCAGCCCAATAGCCCTCTCTGTGAAAATTTTCGCAGCTGCGAAACCATTTTTGGCACACGAGTGCCACTTCGCAGCACAGGAGCATCCATTTCGCAGCTGCGAAACGCATTGTGAAGTGGTAAAGCCTGATTTCGCACCAAAAGTCCCATTCCGCAAAGGATTTCGCGGCTGTGAAAGCACTTTTGGCACACGAGTGCCATTTCGCAGCACAGTAACCCTCATTTCGCAGCTGCGAAATGGCTGCGAAGTCCCAAAGCGTGAAAATTCCCAATTTCGCAGCCAAAGCTCCATTCCGCAGGGTATTTCGCAGCTGCGAGGCCAATTTTGGCACACGAGTGCCATTTCGCAGCACAGTAACCCTCATTTCGTAGCTGCGAAACGGCTGCGAAGTTCCAAAACATGAAAAATCCCAATTTCACAGCCATACCCCCATTTCGGCTATTGTTGGACACATCTCGATCACTTCCCGAAGTTCAAATTATGCATGCAATATCTCATTTGAAAGCTTGGGAAGTCACGAGTCCACAGCTTCAAACGGTGCTAGATTTGGATTTGAAACGGAAAAGTTATGACCGTTTGAAGATGACTGTGCAAACTATGAACGGAAATGTCGTACCTCCATTTCGCTACTGTTGGACACATTTTTGAAGCACTTACTGGAGCTAAAATTATGCATACCATATCTTGTTTCAAAGCTTGGGAAGTCAAGAGTCCAGCGCTTCAAACGGTATGTGATTTGGAGGTGAAATGAAGAAGTTATGGTCGTTTGAAGACAAGCACTCAAAGCTGAGCGAGAATTTCGCAGCCGAGACGCCATTTGGAAGAGTGTTTCGCAGCTGCGAAACCACTTTTGGCACACGAGTGCCATTTTGCAGCACAGTTCCCCTCATTTCGAAGCTACGATATAGCTGCGAAATCACCTTTAAGCTGCGAAACCACTTTTTGGCACATGAGTGCCATTTTGCAGCCCCGTACACTCATTTTAGAGCTGCGAAATCACTTTTGAGCATCGAAATGGCTGCGAAATGATCTCCAAGCTTTGAAATGGCTGCGAAATCACCTCCAAGCTTAGAAATGGCCTTCAAATTGCGAAATAGACTTGCGTAATTGAGGAAAGTTTGCAAAAACACTTTGCAAAGCCAAGGGAAGTTGCTAAAATGCCAACAGAGCCTTGCGACCATGCATCTGAAGAGGAGAGCCCCGCACACCCTGGGATCACACACACCAAGCCTCTCACTCCATTTCTGACCTCCTTAAAGCATCAAATCCCATAGCTACCAGCTGAGAGCTCCAACTGAGGAGACTATGCCACCTAAGGGGACTACCAGAACAAAGGTCAAAGTCCTGATCCAACCCACTCAAGAGGCCACCACAGACGCATCAGCTCCACAGGACCTTACCATTACTTGATCATCTCTTTATTTTTTGGTCTTTACATATTATATTAGTATACATAGCTTTGTTTTGATGTCTTATATTCTGGGATTGGATGTATTACTGATGATACATCATTCATAGACATCATTTTTGTATAAACTTGGCATTTTTCTATTTCCTCTACTCACTAACTCTTATGTTTTCTTTGAAACATGTGGTTTCTCCTATACGACTCAAACTCCATGTCACTCAAGAGGTACCACTTCCTCCCTATTTTTTAATCGCTTTTGTCACATTGAGGACAATGTTCAGCTTGGTTGGGGGGAGAGTTGAGGAAGTAAGTTTTGTTAATAATGATAAGTTATTTTGGTAATTTAGTTGCTTTTTGCTTAATTTTTAAAATTTTTGCTTTAAACTCCATGGATATTAAGGATTAACTCTCAAAATTAAATGAGAGAAGTCGAGTTTCAACTTGATTACATGAGTCTTAGAGTTTGTATTATGCTCTTCTAAAAGTTGATGAATTGTTGAAACTCCCATTGCATGCAAACTTATCTCTTCCACCTTAAGCTATTCGCACACACATACATTAGATTCCGGTTATAAGATGTGAAACTATCTCACCCTCTAAGCTTGAGAAATCATAATTTGACACCTTTAACCTCTCTTTAATAGTGTTGGGACACCTCATAAAGACCAATGAGTCTTTGAAAAAATAGAAAAAAAAAAAGAAAAAAAAAGAAAAAGAAAAAAAAAAATAGAATAAACTTCTTTACTTGCCTTGAAACCTGAGCATGGTCCAAAGGGGTGGCGAAAGCCTTTAAAGCCTGGTGCCCTAAGCCTTTATTGGTTGGGAGTCACCGATCCTCTGCTTGTTACATGGGTGAATTGGTTAAGTTTAGTAAGTGAAAAGAATTGTGAATAAGAGGTGCGTTCCTAGCCTATCAAGAGATGGTTAATTTTGCTAAACTTAAAGAAAGACTTAGGTTGGGGGGAGATGATAGTTATCCATACTATACTCGGAAGCTAATCACATTAACACTTAGCTTTTAGTGGAAGAATTTGATTTGGATCTTTTGAGAGTGGAAATTCTTTTGATGCTTAAACTTGCATAATATCCATTCTTTGTACTCTAAGATCAAGTGAATGCTTTGACAACTCTTATTATAGGTTGAGTTTCACATCTTTATTGATCCATGGATGTCCATCATGCCACTCATATCATTTTTTGGAGTGATTTGCATGATCCCTTTTATGTATATTATTATAGTTTACTTAGTTTTTACCTCCTCCATTGCTAAGGGACTAGCAATGAGTCGGTTGGGGGGTGTGATTACTACCAAAAAGTGCTATTTTGTAGACCTAATTATAATGGTTTTAAGCACCTTTGAGTAGTAATCATATTCATTTAACCCAATTAATTCATTAAGGTCCTTAGTAATTGGTTTTAACCATTTTGTGGCAAGTTTTCATGTTTTTATCAGCTTATGAATCAATTCAAGCATGCCAAATGATGGAGGAGCTACTTGGACAAGTTATGGCAAAGCTTTTGGAAGCTCAAATTCATCAAGAAACCAAGCTTTGGAGCCTCATAGTCCTTTGCCTTAGTCGTTCAAAGTATGCAAGGAGAGAAGCAAGGAGAGAGAAAAAACAGAGTGAAGAAAACAGAGGACAGAAGCTGCAGTCGTTTTGCACACTTTTGGAGTACTTCCCGAAGTCCATTTTCTCCATGCTATATATCATTTTAAAGCTCAGGAAGTCAAAAATCCAATGCTTCAAACGGTACACAATTCGGAGTTGAAATGAAGAAGTTACAGCCACTGCAAGTCAATCACTCTAAGTTGAAGGAAGCATTCAGCAAAGTGTTGCGGAATCAGCCTTTTGTTGCGAGAATTTCGCAGCCTTTTTGCACAGTGCTTTGGATTTCCCTTGAAGTTTCACGCCGCGATGGAAGCCAAACACCACAAGATGAAAGCCAACTTCGCAGCGGTGCGAGAATAACCTTTTGCTGCGAAGTGATTTCGCAGCCCTTTTTGGATGTCTGCGAAATCTCGCAGACCTCATTTTCTCTTGCGAAATGGTTCCTGGAGCTTCCCGATATTTATGCACCGACTCTTTTAGATCTTTTCTTAAGATATTTTTGTATAAATTTCCATTTTCTCCTTGTATTCAGCCACTCATGTAATTCCTTAGCTAGGAAGTATTCAAGGAAGGGTAAATTACCTTCCTATATAAACTCTCTTGTAAACACTAACAAGGGGATGCTCGGAGAAGCATGTAATCATATATGTAATCGATCAATATATAGAATATACAGAGCCTTGCTCTGTTTTTCCTTCTCTTTCATTTTTCATTTCTTTTCATTTTCTAGCCAACCAAACTCTGAGGATTTTTCCACAGAGGATGAGAGGCTAAGCTTTTTGTCTATTGGAGTGAGGAAAGCCGGGTAAGTTTTTACATGCATAATTTGGAAGTTTTGTTGTTTTAGTTTTTAATGAAGAGAAAGTGTAACCCGTTAATGGTTTTTATCTTTTTAGTTAACTTAAAACGCCTTTAAATCACCTGGGCCAACACTTGGTAAGGCAAGTGATTTCCAACCATGGAAATGCACTAGTTTACCCCTTGCGAGCCTCTGGGAGGTGACTTGAAGGTAGGATTTTCTAGAATGGCCAACACTTGGTAAGCTTTTGGACTCCAAGGAGACATCCATTAGTTATCTCTTGCGAGCTTTTGACGGGTAATCCAAGGTTAAAGATCACCTTGAATGGCAAGTGCTAGGTGAGAGGTATGAGCCATTGCAAGGTGCATCAGTGAGAGGGATTTAGTGTTTGAACCCATTAATGGGAAGCATCTGTACAACACCGGTTAGAGAATTAACTATATGTTAATTCTCTAATGCGAGGGAAAGAAACAAGTGACCGGAACTCTCCTTTTTGTATGAGGAATCTGAGCCTAGTGATCTGAACTCCAAGAAACACTTTTCTTTGTAAGTAAAATCAGTTACTATTTTTGGTTAGTTTAAATCTAAACCTTTTTCATTCAAGCATCTTTATGTTTTCTTTTAAAGCTAACCTTGAAATGAAAAGGCACCAATTCAGCTTTGAATTAATATCATTTGTGAAGTGAAAACCCATCCCAGTGAACGATCCTAGAGCCACTATGCTATAGTAGCTTTGTCTTTGCTACCCTAGTTCATGGTGTAATAGGTTATAAATTTTGTTGATTACTCCCTCAATCAAGGAGCACCAGCTGGACACGAATCAGCTGAGACACCAAGTGGGCACGAATCAAATGGCGCCGTTGCCGGGGATCAAACCTCGAATCAAATGGTGTCGTTGCCACTGCCGCTGCTAGGGACGAATCAGATCACACATGAGGGGAGTCCCTTAAGTGAAACTTCCCTCACCCACAGCCAACATGTGGGCTTCTGTAGCCACACACATCAGCTAGATGTGGCCATTTCGTGTTCAGGTGCGAATATCCTTCGCAGGGGTCTTTCACGCAAGTAACTGCAGGGAGTGAGGGGCAACCCTTGAGGCCTAACTAAAGTGGCAATGGGTTTTTTTTTTTAAGGTGTGGGGATGCAGGAGTTTCCAGGTTCAAATCGCAGTAGGGATAAAAAAAAAAAAAAAAAAATTATCTACTAAATGTTACTTAGCATGTTACATATGATTGGTAATGCTCTCTCTCAACCTAATTTCCACACTTTTTCTCAACCTAATGTCATAATAATCCATTAAATGAGAACATCTACTAACTGATCCCTAGTCTGAGCAAAATTTGTTAACAACTGAATCAAGTCTGAACTTCCAAAAATTATATCGTATCACAACAGATTATGAGAAACTTGTAAAAATAGAAACTTTGGGTCCCCTATACCGACCTAGACTTAAATCTCAGAAAAATTAGGAAAGACTATAATCTAGCCCATACTTCTCTTAGTAAGAAGCACTCTCATCCACCTCTCTCAGCCTTCTCTTCCTTTATTCCTCCCTAAATCCCCATACGTCCATGAAATTGTGGGTGGAGTCTTTCTTTCTCCCCATCTCTTTGAAAAGGTAATTGGTATATAATTTATATTTTTACCTTCTATTTTAATAACAATATCACAAGATCTACACCAAGATAAAGGAAAAGGAAAAAAAAAATCACCCATTTTCATTGCATGGGCACAAATTGAGTCTAACCCACACTGAAAGAACTCCAAATTTGAGCCTAATTACCCTTTTCTGCTTCCTTAAATTAAAATAACTAGTAAAACAAATCATTGGTTTTTGTAAATTAAAACGTAGGACTTGATCATTTGAATTTATGGTTTAGAGAAAAGACACTTACCAAGCACTCATGTCCTCTATTAAACAAAATAATAAAAAATAAAAAATAAAAAATAAAGCACCTTGAAACTGCCAACCTGCATACCAAGGAAATAATTTTTCTTAATATTACAATTAATTTAGGTGTAATGTTGTATATTTTCTCTATTTCAGGAGTGCGGTTCATGCACTGCCATGTAGAACAACATCTGACTTGGGGCATGGAAACTGCATTCATAGTGAACAATGGTAAACGCCTAGAAGCTCAAATGTTGTCTCCTCCATCCAACATGCTGCCATGTTGAAGTTGCAAAGAAATAACATGTCAAAGATTTCATTAAATATTCGTATTATTCAGCTTTCATGATTTATTTTCTGCTCATAAGAAGAATAATGTAAAGTCGTAGAATATTGTGTCTGGGATTATTAACGTCAATTTCTTGGATTGTTAAAAGTCTATAAAGATAATGGAATTTAAATCATCTTTGAGATATGCTATGGTGGAATTTGCCACCGAAGTCTTTGATTATGAAAAAGAGAATTTGATGTTGTGTTCCTATTTTGATTTGACAACATGGCATAGAATTTGATTTGACAACATTGTAAAGTCTTTGATTTGCCACGGAAGTCGTAGAATTTGATGTTATCTTTGATTATGAAAAAGAGAATTGGAATTTGATGTTGTGTTCCTGTTTCAACCTTAATTAATTTCAATATGAACAGCTCATTAAATAGACGACTACAATGCTAAGAAGCTCCCCAACGCCATGTCCACAGTAGATATATCTAGATTTGACAACTTTTGGCCATTCCAATTTCTTTGCACATGATAAAATATCATGTTGTATTAGAAAAGTTTGAAATGGCATAGTTTAAAATTATCTTGATTTGACAATTTTTATTTTGATTCATAGAAGGTTAGGAATCATATTAATAATTTTTTAAATTATAAATGTGTGGACCCTACATTTCGGCTCATGCGTTTTCCACTCGATAGCGAGCTCGATTTTAATTTGAAAAATGATTTTTATTGATTAAGAAAATGACTTGGAGTCGCCACTTATTTTTGTTTTATTTTTAAAAGGGTAAACAAAATAAGAAAGAAAAACCTAAGTGCGACTCCTTATTTTGGAAAAGGTGATCTACGAAAAACCGGATCGGGCTCAGGGGTCAGGTTACTTATCAGGAAGGTACGGTAAAAACCATAGCACCCCTCTAAGTCCCTAAAGTTGGGTCTCTACTAATAAAATGAAGCTGTTGTGACAATTGATGTGAAAATCAATGAATACTCAGGGTGATCATGCACGTGTGAGAATCAGGACATGCATAGACAACAATTAAAGGGAAAATAGGTACATACCTGGGCAATGAGCCACCATGCGCTATCAATAGAGAGGGTTAGTACACAATTTAGGGATAACCTCATGCATGTCAGAGAGTAGGATAAGTCAATCACGTATGATAATCCAATCAAACAATAAATCAATCAATCATAAAGTCACCCATGTTGGGCCCCCACCAAAGCCCGTTCATTTTGCATGACTTAATGTCAGAGATTCCATTATTCTGGAATTATGAAAAATTCATTCATGCTTATTAAAATCAAGAGGAGCAGAAGATTGTTTGAAAACCAGAGTGGAATTAAAACTATTTGAGAGAAAATTGGATTTTTGAAATTTATTTGAAAAATTGGAGTCTCGAAGATTTCTTGAAAATTGGAGTTTTAGAGTTTATTTGAAGATCAGACTTTTAAAAATTAAATGTGAGAATGAGAATTTTAGAAATTAAATTTGAAAGACATTGGAATTTTGAAAATGATTTGAGAGTTCGGGATTTAAAAAAAATAAATTACGAAAATTGGGACCTTGGAAATTAAATTTTGAAAGAAATCAGAATTGAAAGTTATTTGAGAAGTAGAAACTATGGAAAGTGAATTATAAAAATTGGAAATCTTGGAAATCATTCGAAGGCAGAATTTTTAGAAACAATGAATAAAATAATAGTGATAATGATAATAATAAGTAACGGGATAAATACTAGAATTGGAGCATGGGAAACTGAAAAATTAAGTTCGGAAATTAGAGAATTGGAATTTCAGAGAACTAAATTTCGAAATCGGAATTTTAAGGAACTATTTAAAGACGGATTTTTAAATAAATGAATAAGTGAATAAATAAATGAATGGAATAATGATGACGAAGTAATAATGGTTGGATAAATAATTGCGGAAGTTAGGGGTTTCGGAAATTGGAAATTGGACTTAGAGATTGGAAATTTGATGAATTACTTAGGAATGGAATTTTAAATGAATGAACAACCGAATAAATAAATGAGTAAAATAACGAAAATAATAATGATTGGATAAATAATCACGAATACGAGAATTTTGGAAATTGGAAGTTGAATTTAGAGAGGGGATTTTAAATAAGTGGATAAGTGGATGAGTGAATAAATAAATGAATGGAATAATAACGATGGTGAAATAGTAAAGATCAGATAAATAATTGCGAAAGATGGAATTTTTAGAGATTGAATATTAAACTTAGAGATTGAAAATCTACGAAATTATTTAGAGATGAGATCTTTGATATATGAATAACTGAATAAACAAATGGATGTGATAACATTAATAACGACAATAATCATTAAACATCAGGATATGAACGGTGGAGTTTTTGAGACTGGAAATTAAATTTGGAAGTCGAGTTCTGAATAATCGAACTTTTATGATTGAAATAAATAAATAAATATGGAATAATAATACTAATTAACGAAAATAATATTTAAAAGAACAAGAATGAATAGTGAAATTTTTAGGATTGAAAATTGAATTAGGACATTGGATATTTGAAGAATTGAACTTTAATGATTGGGATTTTTAAAGAAATAAATAAATAAATAAATGGAATAATGCTAATAATAACAAAAATAATAATGATTAAATAAATAAGTGTAAAAAATTGGAACTTTGAAAATTGGAAATTAAATTCAGAAATCGGAATTTTGAAAAATTGTTTAAGGATGAAATTTTAAAAATAAATAAATAAATAGGATAAATAAATATAATAATAATAGTAATAACGAAAATAATAATTAAATAAATGAACGTGAATATTGGAGTTTTTGAAATTGGGAATTAAATTTGGAAATCGGAATTTTGATAATTACTTAAAGATGGAATTTTAAAAGTAAATAAATAAAATAATAATAATAACAATAATAATAAGGATTAAATAAATAAATATGGAAATTGGAATTCCGGGAGTTAGAAATTGAATTTGGAAATCGGGATTTTGAAGAATTACTTAATGATGGAATTTTTAAAAATAAATAAGTGAAATAATAATAATAATTATTAAATAAATAAATGTGAAAATTAGAATTTTAGAATTTGGAAATTAAATTTGGAAATCGGAATTTTGAAAATTTGTTTAAAGATGGGATTTTAAAAATAAATAAATAAATAGAATAATAATAATAATGAAAATAAATGATTAAAGAAATGAATGTGAATATTAGAATTTTTTTAAAGGGGAAATTAAATTCGGGAGTCGGGATTTCGAAAAATTGTTTAAGAATGGAATTTTAAAAAAATAAATAAATAGAATAATAATGACGAAAATAAATAATTAAATAAATGAACGTAAATATTAGAATTTTGAAATAGGAAATTAAATTCGGAGGTCGGAATTTTTAAAAAATTGTTTAAAATGGAATTTTAAAATAAATAAGTGAATAAATAAATAGAATAATAATAACGAAAATAAGTAATTAAATAAAAGAACCTGAATATTAGAATTTTTTTTTGTAACGGGAAATTAAATTCGAAAGTCGGGATTTTGAAAAATTGTTTTAAGATGGATCTTTTAAGAATGAATAAATAAATATAATAATAACAATAACGAAAATAATGATTAAATAAATGAACATAAAATATGAATTTTTTTTTTAAAATTAAAGTTTTGAAGATTATTCAAAAGTTATGGTTTTAAAAATTATTTATACAAGTGGAAAACACGCGTACATAGGCTTAGGATGAAACGATTAAATGGCAAGTGGTCTTTGAATTACATAACTGAAACTCTCATCATGACTTCTGGAGGCTGCCAATTGTGGAGGGTATCAAAGCTGGGAATAAATATAAGCTGGCCACGTGCACACCGAAATGGTTATTCATATGGATTGCAGGCATATGGGAGATAATAGCAAAGTGCTGACAATTAGGTGGGTTAGGTGATAAAAAAAGTGGAGAGATGATCTGGGATGGCTGAAGCTAGGGACCGAAAATGCCCAGCTTTTGCATGACCCCACTGACCACATTCACAAGCCGCTGCCCATGCCAGAGTATTCCTAGTCGCTGGTCATATACTCATGCGCATCCTCCTATCTCACATTTATGAAATTCCGAGGCATGCACCACGAGTTAGAGACGAGATCCTGGGGTGATAATATTCCTCTCGTTGACTGAAGAGCACGACTGACATGCTTCTGGATAGCACACAAAACACAAAAAAAAATCCAGCAAAATGACACGAATTTTGATGCTTACAGCATTGCAAACATGCTGCTAAAGGCTCTGTTCTCCACGTGATCAGACCCATCTCGCTTCCGCTCACTCGAAGCCACCCAACCTGTACTGTACCCAATATGAAAACCAAAAGGCTCATGCTGGCCAAAACCCTTCCCCTTGAGGATACGAATCACTATCGAGAACAGAGTATAAACGAGAAGGGAGCAAGCATAAAAAGGAAAAATAAAACAAAGCATCCAATGAACGGGTGGGAAGAATCAGAAGAAAACGAGATCCGAGAATGTGACTCAGACACACATAGGAAAGCTATGAAGAATTAAATCACTCTCAATCAAGTAGCATATGAAGAACAAAGCATGGTTCATTCATATTACAATCACCATAATACTAGTGAAATCAACCACAATAAATATATAGTCTAGTACGCGTACCTGAAAAAAAACTTCCCTTCCAACGAGACTTATGTATCCAGATTCTCTACTTCATCTTCCCCCTCTGTAGCCTCCTTTCCCCAGATAAAAATCTCTCTCTGTTCTCCTTTTTTTTTCAGCCGCTGCCTGCCCTCTCTCTTCCTTGGCAAGCCCCTGTTTTTCTATCTTCCTCTGCAAGCTGCTACCCACTCTCCTATTCACTCCTCAGCAAGCATGGGCAGCCAATCTCCCTTGCCACACGTCCAAGGCAGCTGCCTCCTTGAGAGGTGTCCCTCCCCTTCACTAAAAAAATGGAAAATTTCTCCCCCGGGTCCTCTATCCCCCCTTGTTTCAAACCATAAAAAAAAAAAAAAAACAGAGCTGAGGAGGGGGGGTCTACAAAATGATATAGTTTAGAGTAATTGACTTATTCTAATATTTTAAAATTAGACTATGTTAAGCTAACCAATTTCAGTTAGGAAGTTAGCTAACCTGTAACTATGGTCAGGTCAGTTAGTAACTAAAGTCAGTTGGTAACCAAAGTTAAACTCCAGAAGTTTTGATATAAAAACAAATGTAAATCAATCAGATGAGTTAGTAAAAAAAGCAAGAATACATTTCAGTTCCAGAGTTTCCAATACTCTGTTTTCTCTTCGTCATACTCTGTTTTTCTGCTACAGCCCTGTTCTTTTCATTTTCTCTTCAACAAAACATAGTATTAGAGCTCCATTGACACACGTCCAAAATGGTTACTGATCACATCGATTCCTTTGCACCAGAGATGTCCTCACGAGGACTCCAATCTCCGGCAAGAAACTCGTCGGAAGTTTCCTCAATTCTTACGGGACAAATTTCTTCTACGCTTCATCCGATCTCGGTGAAGCTAGACAGGAACAATTACACAATATGGCGATCTCAGGTATTACCATCAGCTAGAGCACATCGACTGGATCAAATTCTCATTGGTAAGCTACCAAAACCTCCAAGATTCTCTCAATCAACATCAGTTAATTCATCTCAACCTACATCTAATCCAGAATATGATCAGTGGGTGATTTTAGATCAATTCTTGTTGAGTTGGATTCTTGCTTCCATATCTGAAGCCATGTATGGTCATGTGGTTAATTGTCAAACATCAGCCGAAGTATGGAGTGTTCTTGAAAAACTTTTTGTCTCGGATTCAAAAGCAAGAACTCTTCAACTACGGTTCATGCTACAATCATTAAAGAAAGGTGCTCTAAGCATAAATGATTATGTGCTGAAAATGAGAAACATAGCAGATATGCTCTCTGCCTCTGGAAAACCTGTACCAGATGAAGATTTAATTCTTTACATCTTAGGTGGATTAGGACCAGAATTTGAAACAATTGTTGTGAATATTACGTCTAGATCTGAGGCAATATCTCTACAAGAGGTCCATTATCTGCTGCAAAGTCATGAAATTCGTCTTGAGCAACTTTCAGCAGCATCTGTTATTGATGTTCCACCAGCAGCACATATTACAGTTGGAGGTGTTCAAAACTCTAACACTAATAATGGACAGTTCAGAGGCTCAAGCAGCAAGAATTTTCGTCCTAGAAATGTACGTAATCCACAAACTTCAAGAATTGTTTGTCAATTGTGTGGAAAAATGGGACATACTGCTATGAAGTGCTTCCACCGTTTTGATGTGTACTTCCAATCTCCACCACGTGCACAAAATCAACAGTTTTCATCTCTTCATCAACCACAACAACCTCAACTTCGGCCACCTCCACTGCATCAGCCTCAATATTATTCCACAGGGCCACTGGTACCATCACGTCCAATTCAGAATTCACACCAACAACTTGATTCAACAAGCACTTCTCCTCATGCCTATATTGTTGCTCCAGATCTTGATTCAAACACTTCATGGTTTGTTGACAGTGGTGCTACTCACCACATGACCACTGATTCCAATACTCTTAATGTCTCTGATCACTACTGTGGCATAGGTAATGTTGTGGTAGGCAATGGACAAACACTAGATATATCTATCTAGTGTTGGTCATACTTCTTTTCCTTCACATAAATCTTCCAAGTCATTGCATCTTGCCAATGTACTTCATGTACCTCAGATCACTAAAAATCTTATCAGTGTAGCTAAATTCACTCAAGATAATGATGTTATTCTTGAGTTTGACTCTCATTGCTGTTTTGTTAAGGACAAGAAGTCCAGAGAGATATTACTCCAAGGCAACCTTAAGGAAGGCCTATATCAGCTGGATATCTCCAAGGTCTCATCTAACCGACAGTTTGCAGGTTTCTTTGAAGATACAAATGTGTTTCTACCTCATCTAGCTACTACTCCGTCTACTGTCAACAAACAATCAGCTGCTGCATCTGTTGGATATAGCCTGCAAGTAAATAAAATTGAGTCTACAAGGTGTGTAGAAGACAACAACACGGGTGTTGGACACTTGTGGCATCAAAGATTGGGTCATCCATGCAACAAAATTGTGTCTCTAGTACTTGACAGATTGGGCATTAAATCCAAGCTCCAAAATGAACTCAGTTTTTGTACTGCTTGTCCTTTAGGCAAGGCAAAACAGTTTCCACTCCCTACCACTATTAATAAAACACAAGTTCCATTTGAACTAGTTTTTTCGGATGTGTGGGGACCTGCACATACAACTTCATGTGATGGGTACAAATATTACATTGCATTTGTAGATGCTTTTACAAACTATACTTGGATTTATCCCATGCAACAAAAGTCCCAAGCAACATCAATTGTCTTATAGTTCATAGCATTGGTAGATCGACAATTTCCCACCAAACTTAAGTGTCTACAAACAGACTGGGATGGAGAGTTTCATCCCCTTCAATCTCTTCTGCAGAAGAAAGGCATCCTCTTCCGTCATCCTTGTCCTCATGTTCATCAACAAAATGGGAAGGTGGAGCGAAAGCGTAGAAGCATTGTAGAAATTGGATTGACTTTGTTGGCTAAGTCTCAATTGCCACTTACTTTCTGGTGGCATGCCTTCTCTACAACAACTTACCTTCTCAATAGACTACCAACTCCAGTTCTCCATTGTAAGACTCCCTATGAACTCTTGTTTAAATCATCACCTGATTTTTTATTCTTGAAGACCTTTGGTTGTGCTTGCTATCCGTATCTCCAACCTTACAAAAACCATAAACTAGAATATCAGTCAACTCAATGCACATTTATTGGATATAGTCTCTCCCATAAAGGATACCTATGTTTGCATCCTTCCGGGAAAGTTTACATTTCAAGAAGTGTTATTTTTGATGAAAAAACATTTCCCTACTCATCTCTACCAATGAATGATTCCAGCCCTACTCCACACACTTCCTCCACATCTTTCTCTATACCCCTTTTACAAACCATGTCACAGACCTCTTCTCCTCCTTCCATGTGTCCAACTGCATCAAGACCAGTGTCCCCTTTTATACTCTCACCTCCTATTTCAGTTCCTTCCCTTCATCCCATGACTACTCGTTCAAAGGTGGGTACAATCAAACCCAAACTACTCCCAGACCACATCACATACCTGTCTACTTCCGTTTCACCCTCAGACCAACTTCCTACCACTGTTAGTCAAGCGTTGAAAAATCCCAACTGGCACACAACTATGGTTGAAGAATATCAAGCCTTAGTCCGAAACAATACTTGGACCTTGGTTCCCTTTCATCCATCCATGAATGTGATAGATAGCAAATGGATTTTTCGTGTCAAATATAATTCTGATGGTACCATCCAACGCTACAAGGCCAGACTAGTAGCCAAAGGATTTCAACAATATGCAGGTGTGGAATTTACTGATACTTTCAGT
This sequence comes from Vitis vinifera, assembly GCF_030704535.1. Classification (NCBI taxonomy): domain Eukaryota; kingdom Viridiplantae; phylum Streptophyta; class Magnoliopsida; order Vitales; family Vitaceae; genus Vitis; species Vitis vinifera. The sequence continues at coordinate 27,561,334 of NC_081822.1, read as the reverse complement.
CCAGTGATCAAAGCCTCTACTATTCGAGTTGTATTTACATTGGCTATAACATATAATTGGGAAATTCGACAAATTGATTTCAACAATGCATTCCTCAATGGAGAGATTACAGAGACTGTTTATCTTTCCCAACCAGCTGGATTTGTTAGCACATCTCATCCCCAACATGTTTGTAAGCTACAGAAAGCACTATATGGCCTTAAACAGGCACCACGTGTCTGGTTCCACAAGCTCAGGGAAGCTCATCATACCTGGGGCTTCATCTCCTCCACGTCAGATACGTCCCTGTTCATCTACAAGCACAATGGCAATTTTCTTTTGTTGCTGGTCTATGTTGATGATCTACTAATTACAGGCAACAATGTTCCACTTGTTCAAACTCTTATTCAGGATCTTCAGAACAGGTTTGCACTAAAAGACCTGGGTCTTGTGAAAGACTTTCTTGGATTTGAAGCTCTTCGCACAACAACTGGTCTTCATCTTACACAGTCAAAATACACGACTGATCTCCTCATTAAGACCAAAATGCATTCAGCTAAACCAGTTCCTACTCCCATGAGTGCAGCCCTCAAACTTCATGCAGCCTCGGGTCCTGCATTTTCTGATCCCACACTTTATAGAAGCACCATTGGTGCTCTCCAATATTTAACTTACACAAGACCGGACATAGCGTTTGCTGTAAACAAACTCAGTCAATACTTGCAGCAACCTACTGAGCTCCATTGGACAGCATGTAAAAGAGTATTACGATATCTCAAGGGCATAGTTCATCGTGGACTGCACTTCACTCCAGCTTCATCTTTGCATCTTCAAGTATACACCGACGCAGATTGGGCAAGTTCAATTGATGATCGTCGCTCTACAACTGGCTACTGTGTGTTTCTTGGCACCAATCTTTTCACATGGAGCTCCCGTAAACAGCCTGTGGTTGCAAGATCCTCAACCAAAGCAGAGTATCGCGCCCTCGCTCATGCATCAATTGAAGTAGCATGGCTACGTTCTCTTTTTTCAGAACTTGGAATTTCTCTTGTCAACACACCTGTCATATGGTGTGACAATCAAGGTGCTGGTGCCTTAGCTGCTAATCCGGTATTTCATTCCCGAACGAAGCATATTGAAGTAGATGTCCGTTATGTTCGTGAGCAGGTGCTAGATAAAAAACTAGTGGTATCTTATGTTCCTTCTGTAGAACAAATGGCTGACTTATTCACTAAGCCCTTGTCTATTCCTAGGTTTCAATATCTGCTTACCAAGCTCAACCTTGTTGTTTCTCTAGGTTGTGCTTGAGGGGGGGTGTTAAGCTAACCAATTTCAGTTAGGAAGTTAGCTAACCT